>NW_022096299.1:0-57584 GCF_006542625.1 Nomascus leucogenys
TAGAAAATGCAAGTGGACATACATGGCGCTTAGAGGCCTATAGAGGAAAAGGGAATATCTTCAAACAAAAACTACAAAGAACCAAGCTGTGAAACTTCTTTCTGTTCTGTGCATTCAACTAACAGAGTTAAACCTTAGTTTTGATTGAGCAGTTCTGAAACACTCTTTCTGTAGAAAATACAAGTGGACATTCAGGGCGCTAAGAGGCCTATAGTGGAAAAAGGAATAAGTTCAAATAAAAACTACACAGAAGATATCTGTGAAAATTCTCTCTGTTCTGTGCATTCAACTAACATAGTTGAACTTTACTTTTGATTGAGCAGTTCTGAAACACTCTTTCTGTATAAAATGCCAGTAGACATTCAGGGCGCTGAGAGGCCCATAGTAGAAAAAGGAATATCTTCAAACAAAAACTACACAGATGCAATCTGTGAAACTTCTTTCTGTTCTGTGCATTCAACTCACGGATTTGAACCTAAATTTTGATTGAGCAGTTCTGAAACACTCTTTCTGTAGAAAATGCAGGTGGACCTTTGGAGTGCTAACAGGCCTATAGCAGAAAAAGTAATATCTTCAAATAAAAACTACACAGAAACATTCTGTGAAACTTCTTCCTGTTCTGTGCATTCAACTAACAGAGTTTACCCTTACTTTTGATTGAGCAGTTCTGAAAAACTCTTTCTGTAGAAAATGCAATTGGACATTCGGGGCGCTAAGAGGCCTATAGTGGAAAAGGAATATTTTCAAATAAAAACTGCACAGAAGAAATCTGTGAAACTTCTTACTGTTCTGTGCATTCAAATAACTGAGTTGAACCTCAGTTTTGATTGAGCATTTCTGAAACACCCTTTCTGTAGAAAATGCAAGTTGACATTCAGGGCGCTAAGAGGCCTATGGTGGAAAAAGAATACCTTCAAATACAATCTACACAGAAGCAATCTGTGAAACTTCTTACGGTTCTGTTCTTTAAACTAACACAGTTAAACCTTAATTTTGATTGAACAGTTCTGAAACACTCTTTCTGTAGAAAATGCAAGTGGATATACATGGGGCTTAGAGTCCTATAGTGGAAAAGGGAATATCTTCAAACAAAAACTACAAGGAAGCAGTCTGTGAAACTTCTTTCTGTTCTGTGCATTCAACTAACAGTGTTGAACCTTAGTTTTGATTGAGCAGTTCTGAAAAACTCTTTCTGTAGAAAATACAAGTGGGCATTCATGGCGCTAAGAGGCCTATATTGGAAAAAGGAATAAGTTCAAATAAAAACTACACAGAAGATATCTGTGAAACTTCTCTCCGTTCTGTGCATTCAACTAACAGAGTTGAACCTTAGTTTTGATTGAGCAGTTCTGAAACACTCTTTCTGTAGAAAATGCAAGAGGACATTCCGGGCGCTGAGAGGCCCATAGTAGAAAAGGAATATCTTCAAACGAAAACTACACAGAAGCAGTCTGTGAAACTTCTTTCTGTTCTGTGCATTCAACTAACAGAGTTGAACCTTACTTTTGATTGAGCAGTTCTGAAACACTCTTTCTGTAGAAAATACAAGTGGACATTCAGGGCTCTAAGAGGTCTATAGTAGAAAAAGGAAAAAGTTCACATAAAAACTACACAGAAGCAATCTGTGAAACATCTTACTGTTCTGTGCATTCAACTAACAGAGTTGAACCTTACTTTTGATTGAGCAGTTCTGAAACACTCTTTCTGTAGAAAATGCAATTGGACTTTCGGAGCGCTAAGAGGCCTATGGCGGAAAAATTAATACCTCCAAATACAAACTACTCAGAAGCATTCTGTGAAGCTACTTTCTGTTCTTTGCATTCATCTAACAGAGTTGAACCTTACTTTTGATTGAGCAGTTCTGAAACACCTTTTCTGTAGAAAATGCAAGTGGACATTCAGGGCGCTGGGAGGCCTACAGTGGGGAAAGGAATATCTTCAAATAAAAACCAGACAGAAGCAATCTGTGAAACTTCTTACTGTTCTGTGCATTCAACTAACAGAATTGAACCTTTGTTATTATTGAGCAGTTCTGAAACACTCTTTTTGTAGAAAATGCAAGTGAACATTCATGGCGCTAAGAGGCCTATAGTTGAAAAAGGTATATGTTCAAATAAAAACTACAAAGAAGCTATCTGTGAAACTTCTTACAGTTCTGTGCATTCAACTAACAGAGTTCAACCTTACTTTTGATTGAGCATTTCTGAAACACCCTTTCTGTAGAAAATGCAAGTGGACATTCAGGGCGCTAAGAGGCCTATGGTGGAAAAAGAATACCTTCAAATAAAAACTACACAGAAGCAATCTGTGAAACTTCTTACGGTTGTGTTCTTTAAACTAACACAGTTGAAACTTAATTTTGATTGAACAATTCTGAAACACTCTTTCTGTAGAAAATGCAAGTGGACATACATGGGGCTTAGAGGCCTATAGTGGAAAAGGGAATAGCTTCAAACAAAAACTACAAGGAAGCAGTCTGTGAAACTTCTTTCTGTTCTGTGCATTCAACTGACAGAGTTGAACCTTACTTTTTATTGAGCAGTTCTGAAACACTCTTTCTGTAGAAAATGCAAGTGGACCCTCGGAGCGCTAAGAGGCCTATAGCGGAAAAAGTAATATTTTCAAATAAAAACTACACAGAAAACATTCTGTGAAACTTCTTTATGTTCTGTGTACTCAACTAACAGAGTTTAACCTTACTTTTGATTGAGCAGTTCTGAAACACTCTTTCTGTAGAAAATGCAATTGGACATTCAGGGCGATAAGAGGCCTACAGTGGAAAAGGAATATTTTCAAATAAAAACTGCACAGAGGAAATCTGTGAAACTTCTTACTGTTCTGTGCATTCAACTAACAGAGTTGAACCTCAGTTTTGATTGAGCAGTTCTGAAACACTCTTTCTGTAGAAAATACAAGTGGACATTCAGGGCGCTAATAGGACTATAGTGGAAAAAGCAAAAAGTTCACATAAAAACTACACAGAAGATATCTGTGAAACTTCTCTCTGTTCTGTTCATTCAAATAACGGAGTTGAACCTTACTTTTGATTGAGAAGTTCTGAAACACTCTTTCTGTAGAAAATGCAAGTGGACCTTCGGAGCGCTAAGAGGACTATAGCGGAAAAATAATACCTTTAATTACAAATTACACAGAAGCATTCTGTGAAACTTCTTTCTGTTCTTTGCATTCATCTAACAGAGTTGAACCTTATTTTTGATTGAGCACTTCTGAAACACCCTTTCTTTAGAAAATGCAATTGGACATTCAGGAAGCTAAGAGGCCTATAGTGGAAAAAGGAATATTTTCAAATAAAAACTGCACAGAAGCAATCTGCGAAACTTCTTATTGTTCTGTGCATTCAACTAACATAGTTGAATGGTAGTTTTTATTTAGCAGTTCTGAAACATTCTTTCTATAGAAAATGCAAGTGGACATTCAGGGCGCTGAGAGGCCTATAGTGGGAAAAGGAATATCTTCAAATAAAAACAACACAGAAGCAATCTGTGAAACTTCTTACTGTTCTGTGCATTCAACTAACAGAGTTGAACCTTAGTTATCATTGAGCAGTTCTGAAACACTCTTTCTGTAGAAAATGCAAGTGAACATTCTGGGCGCTAAGAGGCCTATAGCGGAAAAATGAATATGTTCAAATAAAAACTACACAGAAGCAATCTGTGAAACTTCTTACTGTTCTGTGCATTCAACTAACAGAGTTGAACCTTAGTTTATATTGAGCAGTTATGAAACAATCTTTCTGCAGAAAATGCAAGTGAACATTCAGGGCGCTAAGAGGCCTATAGTTGAAAAATGTATATGTTCAAATAAAAACTACAAAGAACATATCTGTGAAACATCTTACAGTTCAGTGCATTCAACTATATGGGTTCAACCTTACCTTTGATTGAGCAGTCCTGAAACACCCTTTCTGTAGAAAATGCAAGTGGACATTCTGGGCGCTAAGTGGCCTATGGTTTAAAAAGTAATACCTTCAAATAAAAACTACACAGAAGCAATCTGTGAAACTTCTTCCGGTTCTGTTCTTTAACACAGTTGAAACTTAATTTTCATTGAACTGTTCTGAAACACTCTTTCTGTAGAAAATGCAAGTGGACATTCATGGCGCTATGAGGCCTATGGTGTAAAAGGGAATATCTTCAAACAAAAACTACAAAGACGCAATCTGTGAAACTTCTTTCTGTTCTGTGCATTCAACTAACAGAGATGAACCTTAGTTTTGATTGAGCAGTTCTGAAACCCTCTTTCTGTAGAAAATACAAGTGGGCATTCAAGGCGCTAAGAGGTCTATAGTGGAAAAAGTAATAAGTTCAAATAAAAACTGCACAGAAGATATCTGTGAAACATATCTCTGTTCTGTGCATTCAACTAACAGAGTTGAACCTTAGTTTCGATTGAGCAGTTCTGAAACACACTTTCTGTAGAAAATACAAGTGGACATTCAGGGCGCTAAGAGGCCTATAGTGGAAAAAGGAATAAGTTCAAATAAAAACTACACAGAAGATATCTCTGAAACTTCTCTCTGTTCTGTGCATTCAACTATCAGATTTGAACCTTAGTTTTGATTGAGCAGTTCTGAAACACTCTTTCTGTAGAAAATGCAAGTGGACATTCATGGCGCTAAGATGCCCATAGTAGAAAAAGCAATATCTTCAAACAAAAACTACACAGAAGCAATCTGTGAATCTTCTTTCTGTTCTGTGCATTCAACTAACAGATTTGAACCTTACTTTGGATTGAGCAGTTCTGAAACACTATTTCTGTAGAAAATGCAAGTGGACCTTCGGAGCGCTAAGAGGCCTATAGCGGAAAAAGTAATATCTTCAAATACAAACTACACAGAATCATTCTGTGAAACTTTTTCCTGTTCTGTGCATTCAACTAACAGAGTTTAACCTTACTTTCGATTGAGCAGTTCTGAAACACTCTTTCTGTAGAAAATGCAATTGGACATTCAGGGCGCTAAGAGGCCTATAGTGGAAAAGGAATATTTTCAAATAAAAACTGCACAGAAGAAATCTGTGAAACTTCTTTCTGTTATGTGCATTCAACTAACAGAATTGAACCTCAGTTTTGATTGAGCAGTTCTGAAACACTCTTTCTGTAGAAAATACATGTGGACATTCAGGGCGCTAAGAGGACTATATTGGAAAAAGTAAAATGTTCACATAAAAACTACACAGAAGCTATCAGTGAAACTTCTCTCTGTTCTGTGCATTCAACTAACGTAGTTGAACCTTACTTTTGATTGAGAAGTTCTGAATCACTCTTTCTGTAGACAATGCAAGTGGACTTTCGGAGCACTAAGAGGCCTATAGCGGAAAAAGTAATACCTTCAAATACAAACTACACAGAAGCAATCTGTGAAGCTTCTTTCTGTTCTGTGCATTCAACTAACAGCGTTGAACCTTACTTTTGATTGAGCAGTTCTGAAACACTCTTTCTGTAGAAAATGCAAGTGGACCTTCGGAGCGCTAAGAGGCCTACAGCGGAAAAAGTAATATCTTCAAATAAAAACTACACAGAAGCAATCTGTGAAACTTCTTAAGGTTCTGTTCTTTAAGCTAACACAGTTGAACCTTAATTTTGATTGAACAGTTCTGAAACACTCTTTCTGTAGAAAATGCAAGGGGACATTCATGGCGCTAAGAGGCCTATAGTATAAAAGGGAATATCTTCAAACAAAAACTGCAAAGAAGCAATCTGTGAAACTTCTTTCTGTTCTGTGCATTCAACTAACAGAGGTGAACCTTAGTTTTGATTGAGCAGTTCTGAAACACTCTTTCTGTAGAAAATGCAAGTGGACATTCAGGGCGCTTAGAGGCCGATAGTGGAAAAAGGAATAATTTCAAAAAAAAACTACACAGAAGCAATCTGTGAAACTTCTCTCTGTTCTGTGCTCTCAACTAACAGAGTTGAACCTTACTTTTGATTGAGCAGTTCTGAAACACTCTTTGTGTAGTAAATGCAAGTGGACCTTCGGAGCGCTGAGATGCCTATAGCGGAAAAAGTAATATCTTCAAATAAAAACTACACAGAAGCATTCTGTGAAACTTCTTTCTGTTCTGTGCATTCAACAAACACAGTTTAACCTTACTTTTGATTGAGCAGTTCTGAAACACTCTTTCTGAAGAAAATGCAATTGGACATTCAGGGTGCTAAGAGGCCTATATTGGAAAAGGAATATTTTCAAATAAAATCCGCACAGAAGAAATCTGTGAAACTTCTTTCTGTTCTGTGCATTCAACTAACGGAGTTGAACATTAGTTTTGATTGAGCAGTTCTGAAACACTTTTTCTGTAGAAAATACAAGTGGACATTCAGAGCGCTAACAGGACTATAGTGGAAAAAGGAAAAAGTACACATAAAAACTACAGAGAAGCTATCTGTGAAACTCCTCTCTGTTCTGTGCATTCAACTAACGGAGTTGAACCTTACTTTTGATTGAGAAGTTCTGAAACACTCTTTCTGTAGAAAATGCAAGTGGACCTTCGGAGCGCTAAGAGGCCTATAGCGGAAAAAGTACTACCTCCAAATACAAACTACACAGAAGCATTCTGTGAAACTTCTTTCTGTTCTTTGCATTCATCTAACAGAGTTGAACCTTACTTTTGATTGAGCACTTCTGAAACACCCTTTCTATAGAAAATGCAATTGGACATTCAGGGAGCTAAGAGGCCTATAGTTGAAAAAGGAATAAGTTCAAATAAAAACTACACAGAAGATATCTGTGAAACTTCTCTCTATTCTGTGCATTCAGCTAACAGACATGAACCTTAGTTTTGATTGAACAGTTCTGAAACATACTTTCTGTAGGAAATGCAAGTGGACATTCATGGCGCTAAGAGGCCCATAGTAGAAAAAGGAATATCTTCAAACAAAAACTACACAAAAGCAATCTGTGAAAGTTCTTTCTGTTCTGTGCATTCAACTAACAGACTTGAACCTTACTTTTGATTGAGCAGTTCTGAAACACTCTTTCTGTGGAAAATGCAAGTGGACCTTAGGAGCGCTAAGAGGCCTATAGCGGAAAATGTAATATCTTCAAATAAAAACTACACAGAAGCATTCTGTGAAACTTCTTTCTGTTCTGTGCATTCAACTAACAGAGTTTAACCTTACTTTTGATTGAGCAGTTCTGAAACACTCTTTCTGTAGATAATGCAATTGTACATTCAGGGCGCTAAGAGGCTTATAGTGGAAAAGGAATATTCTCAAATAAAAACTGCACAGAAGTAATCTCTGAAACTTCTTACTGTTCTTTGCATTCAACTAACAGAGTTGAACCTTAGTTTTGATTTAGCAGTTCTGAAACACTGTTTCTGTAGAAAATACAAGTGGACATTCAGGGCGCTAAGAGGACTATAGTGGAAAAAGGAAAAAGTTCACATAAAAACTACACAGAATCTATCTGTGAAACTTCTCTCTCTTCTGTGCATTCAACTAACGGAGTTGAACCTTACTTTTGATTGAGAAGTTCTGAAACACTCTTTCTGTAGAAAATGCAAGTGGAACTTCGGAGCGCTAAGAGGCCTATAGCCGAAGAAGTAATACCTTCAAATACAAACTACACAGAAACATACTGTGAACCTTCTTTCTGTTCTTAGCATTCATCTAACAGAGTTGAACCTTACTTTTGATTGAGCACTTCTGACACACCCTTTCTATAGAAAATCCAATTGGACATTCAGGGAGCTAAGAGGCCTATAGTGGAAAAAGGAATATTTTCAAATAAAAACTGCACAGAAGCAATCTGCGAAACTTCTTACTGTTCTGTGCATTCAACCAACGTAGTTGAACGGTAGTTTTTATTGGGCAGTTCTGAAACACTCTTTCTGTAGAAAATGCAATTGGATATTCGAGGCGCTAAGAGGCCTATAGTGGAAAAGGAATATTTTCAAATAAAAACTGCACAGAAGCAATCTGTGAAACTTCTTACTGTTCTGTGCATTCAACTAACACAGTTGAACCTTAGTTATTATTGAGCAGTTCTGAAACACTCTTTCTGTAGAAAATGCAAGTGAACATTCAGAGTGCTAAGAGGCCTATAGCGGAAAAATGAATATGTTCAAATAAAAACTACACAGAAGCAATCTGTGAAACTTCTTACTGTTCTGTGCATTCAACTAACAGAGTTGAACCTTAGTTTTGATTGAGCAGTTCTGAAACACTCTTTCTGTAGAAAATACAAGTGGACATTCATGGCGCTAAGAGGCCTATAGTGGAAAAAGGAATAAGTTCAAATAAAAACTACACAGAAGATATCTGTGAAACTTCTCTCTGTTCTGTGCATTCAACTAACAGAGTTGAACCTTACTTTTGATTGAGCAGTTCTGAAACACTCTTTCTGTAGAAAATGCAAGTGGAACTTCGGAGCGCTAAGAGGCCTATAGTGGAAAAAGTAATAGCTTCAAATAAAAACTACACAGAAGCATTCTGTGAAACTTCTTTCTCTTCTGGGCATTCAACTAACAGAGTTCAACCTTACTTTTGATTGAGCAGTTCTGAAACACCCTTTCTGAAGAAAATGCAAGTGGACATTCAGGGTGCTAAGAGGCTTATGTTGGAAAAAGGAATACCTTCAAATAAAAACCACACAGAAGCAATCTGTAAAACTTCTTACTGTTCTGTGTATTCAACTAACAGTGTTGAACCTTAGTTATTATAGAGCAGTTCTGAAACTCTCTTTCTGTAAAAATGCAAGTGAACATTCAGGGCGCTAAGAGGCCTATAGTGGAAAAGGGTATATGTTCAAATAAAAACTACACAGGAGCAATCTGTGAAACTTCTTGCTGTTCTGTGCATTCAACTAACAGAGTTGAACCTTAGTTATTATTGAGCAGTTCTGAAACACGCTTTCTGTAGAAAAATGCAAGTGAACATTCAGGGTGCTAAGAGGCCTATAGCGGAAAAATGAATATGTTCAAATAAAAACTACACAGAAGCAATCTGTGAAACTTCTTAATGTTCTGTGCATTCAACTAACAGAGTTCAACCTTACTTTTGATTGAGCAGTTCTGAAACAGCCTTTCTGTAGAATATGCAAGTGGACATTCACGGCGCTAAGAGGCCTATGGTGGAAAAAGGAATACCTTCAAATAAAAACTACCCAGAAGCAATCTGTGAAACTTCTTACGATTCTGTTCTTTCAAGTAACACAGTTGAACCTTAATTTTGATTGAATAGTTCTGAAACACTCTGTCTGTAGAAAATGCAAGTGGACATTCATGGCGCTAAGAGGCCTATAGTGGAAAAGGGAATATCTTCAAACAAAAACTACAAAGAAGCAATCTGTGAAACTTCTTTCTGTTCTGTGCATTCAACTAAAAGAGTTGAACCTTAGTTTTGAATGAGCAGTTCTGAAACACTCTTTCTGTAGAAAATACAAGTGGACATTCAGGCCGCTATGAGGCCTATAGTTGAAAAAGGAATAAGTTCAAATAAAAACTACACAGAAGATATCTGTGAAACTTCTCTCTGTTCTGTGCATTCAACTAACAGACATGAACCTTAGTTTTGATTGAACAGTTCTGAAACATACTTTCTGTAGAAAATGCAAGGGGACATTCATGGCGCTAAGAGGCCCTTAGTAGAAAAAGGAATATCTTCAAACAAAAACTACACAAAAGCAATCTGTGAAAGTTCTTTCTGTTCTGTGCATTCAACTAACAGACTTGAACCTTACTTTTGATTGAGCAGTTCTGAAACACTCTTTCTGTGGAAAATGCAAGTGGACCTTAGGAGCGCTAAGAGGCCTATAGCGGAAAATGTAATATCTTCAAATAAAAACTACACAGAAGCATTCTGTGAAACTTCTTTCTGTTCTGTGCATTCAACTAACAGAGTTTAACCTTACATTTGATTGAGCAGTTCTGAAACACTCTTTCTGTAGAAAATGCAATTGGACATTCAGGGCGCTAAGAGGCCTATAGTGGAAAAGGAATATTTTCAAATAAAAACTGCACAGAAGAAATCTGTGAAACTTCTTACTGTTCTGTGCATTCAACTAACAGAATTGAACCTTAGTTATTATTGAGCAGTTCTGAAACACTCTTTTTGTAGAAAATGCAAGTGAACATTCATGGCGCTAAGAGGCCTATAGTTGAAAAAGGTATATGTTCAAATAAAAACTACAAAGAAGCTATCTGTGAAACTTCTTACAGTTCTGTGCATTCAACTAACAGAGTTCAACCTTACTTTTGATTGAGCATTTCTGAAACACCCTTTCTGTAGAAAATGCAAGTGGACATTCAGGGCGCTAAGAGGCCTATGGTGGAAAAAGAATACCTTCAAATAAAAACTACACAGAAGCAATCTGTGAAACTTCTTACGGTTGTGTTCTTTAAACTAACACAGTTGAAACTTAATTTTGATTGAACAATTCTGAAACACTCTTTCTGTAGAAAATGCAAGTGGACATACATGGGGCTTAGAGGCCTATAGTGGAAAAGGGAATAGCTTCAAACAAAAACTACAAGGAAGCAGTCTGTGAAACTTCTTTCTGTTCTGTGCATTCAACTGACAGAGTTGAACCTTACTTTTTATTGAGCAGTTCTGAAACACTCTTTCTGTAGAAAATTCAAGTGGACCCTCGGAGCGCTAAGAGGCCTATAGCGGAAAAAGTAATATTTTCAAATAAAAACTACACAGAAAACATTCTGTGAAACTTCTTTATGTTCTGTGTACTCAACTAACAGAGTTTAACCTTACTTTTGATTGAGCAGTTCTGAAACACTCTTTCTGTAGAAAATGCAATTGGACATTCAGGGCGATAAGAGGCCTACAGTGGAAAAGGAATATTTTCAAATAAAAACTGCACAGAGGAAATCTGTGAAACTTCTTACTGTTCTGTGCATTCAACTAACAGAGTTGAACCTCAGTTTTGATTGAGCAGTTCTGAAACACTCTTTCTGTAGAAAATACAAGTGGACATTCAGGGCGTTAATAGGACTATAGTGGAAAAAGCAAAAAGTTCACATAAAAACTACACAGAAGATATCTGTGAAACTTCTCTCTGTTCTGTTCATTCAAATAACGGAGTTGAACCTTACTTTTGATTGAGAAGTTCTGAAACACTCTTTCTGTAGAAAATGCAAGTGGACCTTCGGAGCGCTAAGAGGACTATAGCGGAAAAATAATACCTTTAATTACAAATTACACAGAAGCATTCTGTGAAACTTCTTTCTGTTCTTTGCATTCATCTAACAGAGTTGAACCTTATTTTGATTGAGCACTTCTGAAACACCCTTTCTTTAGAAAATGCAATTGGACATTCAGGAAGCTAAGAGGCCTATAGTGGAAAAAGGAATATTTTCAAATAAAAACTGCACAGAAGCAATCTGCGAAACTTCTTATTGTTCTGTGCATTCAACTAACATAGTTGAATGGTAGTTTTTATTTAGCAGTTCTGAAACATTCTTTCTATAGAAAATGCAAGTGGACATTCAGGGCGCTGAGAGGCCTATAGTGGGAAAAGGAATATCTTCAAATAAAAACTACACAGAAGCAATCTGTGAAACTTCTTACTGTTCTGTGCATTCAACTAACAGAGTTGAACCTTAGTTATCATTGAGCAGTTCTGAAACACTCTTTCTGTAGAAAATGCAAGTGGACATTCTGGGCGCTAAGAGGCCTATAGCGGAAAAATGAATATGTTCAAATAAAAACTACACAGAAGTAATCTGTGAAACTTCTTACTGTTCTGTGCATTCAACTAACAGAGTTGAACCTTAGTTTATATTGAGCAGTTATGAAACAATCTTTCTGCAGAAAATGCAAGTGAACATTCAGGGCGCTAAGAGGCCTATAGTTGAAAAATGTATATGTTCAAATAAAAACTACAAAGAACATATCTGTGAAACATCTTACAGTTCTGTGCATTCAACTATATGGGTTCAACCTTACCTTTGATTGAGCAGTCCTGAAACACCCTTTCTGTAGAAAATGCAAGTGGACATTCTGGGCGCTAAGTGGCCTATGGTTTAAAAAGTAATACCTTCAAATAAAAACTACACGGAAGCAATCTGTGAAACTTCTTCTGGTTCTGTTCTTTAACACAGTTGAAACTTAATTTTCATTGAACTGTTCTGAAACACTCTTTCTGTAGAAAATGCAAGTGGACATTCATGGCGCTAGGAGGCCTATGGTGTAAAAGGGAATATCTTCAAACAAAAACTACAAAGACGCAATCTGTGAAACTTCTTTCTGTTCTGTGCATTCAACTAACAGAGATGAACCTTAGTTTTGATTGAGCAGTTCTGAAACCCTCTTTCTGTAGAAAATACAAGTGGGCATTCAAGGCGCTAAGAGGTCTATAGTGGAAAAAGTAATAAGTTCAAATAAAAACTGCACAGAAGATATCTGTGAAACATATCTCTGTTCTGTGCATTCAACTAACAGAGTTGAACCTTAGTTTCGATTGAGCAGTTCTGAAACACACTTTCTGTAGAAAATACAAGTGGACATTCAGGGCGCTAAGAGGCCTATAGTGGAAAAAGGAATAAGTTCAAATAAAAACTACACAGAAGATATCTCTGAAACTTCTCTCTGTTCTGTGCATTCAACTATCAGATTTGAACCTTAGTTTTGATTGAGCAGTTCTGAAACACTCTTTCTGTAGAAAATGCAAGTGGACATTCATGGCGCTAAGATGCCCATAGTAGAAAAAGCAATATCTTCAAACAAAAACTACACAGAAGCAATCTGTGAATCTTCTTTCTGTTCTGTGCATTCAACTAACAGATTTGAACCTTACTTTTGATTGAGCAGTTCTGAAACACTATTTCTGTAGAAAATGCAAGTGGACCTTCGGAGCGCTAAGAGGCCTATAGCGGAAAAAGTAATATCTTCAAATACAAACTACACAGAATCATTCTGTGAAACTTTTTCCTGTTCTGTGCATTCAACTAACAGAGTTTAACCTTACTTTCGATTGAGCAGTTCTGAAACACTCTTTCTGTAGAAAATGCAATTGGACATTCAGGGCGCTAAGAGGCCTATAGTGGAAAAGGAATATTTTCAAATAAAAACTGCACAGAAGAAATCTGTGAAACTTCTTTCTGTTATGTGCATTCAACTAACAGAATTGAACCTCAGTTTTCATTGAGCAGTTCTGAAACACTCTTTCTGTAGAAAATACATGTGGACATTCAGGGCGCTAAGAGGACTATATTGGAAAAAGTAAAATGTTCACATAAAAACTACACAGAAGCTATCAGTGAAACTTCTCTCTGTTCTGTGCATTCAACTAACGTAGTTGAACCTTACTTTTGATTGAGAAGTTCTGAATCACTCTTTCTGTAGACAATGCAAGTGGACTTTCGGAGCACTAAGAGGCCTATAGCGGAAAAAGTAATACCTTCAAATACAAACTACACAGAAGCAATCTGTGAAGCTTCTTTCTGTTCTGTGCATTCAACTAACAGCGTTGAACCTTACTTTTGATTGAGCAGTTCTGAAACACTCTTTCTGTAGAAAATGCAAGTGGACCTTCGGAGCGCTAAGAGGCCTACAGCGGAAAAAGTAATATCTTCAAATAAAAAGTACACAGAAGCAATCTGTGAAACTTCTTAAGGTTCTGTTCTTTAAGCTAACACAGTTGAACCTTAATTTTGATTGAACAGTTCTGAAACACTCTTTCTGTAGAAAATGCAAGGGGACATTCATGGCGCTAAGAGGCCTATAGTATAAAAGGGAATATCTTCAAACAAAAACTGCAAAGAAGCAATCTGTGAAACTTCTTTCTGTTCTGTGCATTCAACTAACAGAGTTGAACCTTAGTTTTGATTGAGCAGTTCTGAAACACTCTTTCTGTAGAAAATGCAAGTGGACATTCAGGGCGCTAAGAGGCCGATAGTGGAAAAAGGAATAATTTCAAAAAAAAACTACACAGAAGCAATCTGTGAAACTTCTCTCTGTTCTGTGCTCTCAACTAACAGAGTTGAACCTTACTTTTGATTGAGCAGTTCTGAAACACTCTTTGTGTAGTAAATGCAAGTGGACCTTCGGAGCGCTGAGATGCCTATAGCGGAAAAAGTAATATCTTCAAATAAAAACTACACAGAAGCATTCTGTGAAACTTCTTTCTGTTCTGTGCATTCAACAAACACAGTTTAACCTTACTTTTGATTGAGCAGTTCTGAAACACTCTTTCTGAAGAAAATGCAATTGGACATTCAGGGTGCTAAGAGGCCTATATTGGAAAAGGAATATTTTCAAATAAAATCCGCACAGAAGAAATCTGTGAAACTTCTTTCTGTTCTGTGCATTCAACTAACGGAGTTGAACATTAGTTTTGATTGAGCAGTTCTGAAACACTTTTTCTGTAGAAAATACAAGTGGACATTCAGAGCGCTAACAGGACTATAGTGGAAAAAGGAAAAAGTACACATAAAAACTACAGAGAAGCTATCTGTGAAACTCCTCTCTGTTCTGTGCATTCAACTAACGGAGTTGAACCTTACTTTTGATTGAGAAGTTCTGAAACACTCTTTCTGTAGAAAATGCAAGTGGACCTTCGGAGCGCTAAGAGGCCTATAGCGGAAAAAGTACTACCTCCAAATACAAACTACACAGAAGCATTCTGTGAAACTTCTTTCTGTTCTTTGCATTCATCTAACAGAGTTGAACCTTACTTTTGATTGAGCACTTCCGAAACACCCTTTCTATAGAAAATGCAATTGGACATTCAGGGAGCTAAGAGGCCTATAGTTGAAAAAGGAATAAGTTCAAATAAAAACTACACAGAAGATATCTGTGAAACTTCTCTCTATTCTGTGCATTCAGCTAACAGACATGAACCTTAGTTTTGATTGAACAGTTCTGAAACATACTTTCTGTAGGAAATGCAAGTGGACATTCATGGCGCTAAGAGGCCCATAGTAGAAAAAGGAATATCTTCAAACAAAAACTACACAAAAGCAATCTGTGAAAGTTCTTTCTGTTCTGTGCATTCAACTAACAGACTTGAACCTTACTTTTGATTGAGCAGTTCTGAAACACTCTTTCTGTGGAAAATGCAAGTGGACCTTAGGAGCGCTAAGAGGCCTATAGCGGAAAATGTAATATCTTCAAATAAAAACTACACAGAAGCATTCTGTGAAACTTCTTTCTGTTCTGTGCATTCAACTAACAGAGTTTAACCTTACTTTTGATTGAGCAGTTCTGAAACACTCTTTCTGTAGATAATGCAATTGTACATTCAGGGCGCTAAGAGGCTTATAGTGGAAAAGGAATATTCTCAAATAAAAACTGCACAGAAGTAATCTCTGAAACTTCTTACTGTTCTGTGCATTCAACTAACAGAGTTGAACCTCAGTTTTGATTTAGCAGTTCTGAAACACTGTTTCTGTAGAAAATACAAGTGGACATTCAGGGCGCTAAGAGGACTATAGTGGAAAAAGGAAAAAGTTCACATAAAAACTACACAGAATCTATCTGTGAAACTTCTCTCTCTTCTGTGCATTCAACTAACGGAGTTGAACCTTACTTTTGATTGAGAAGTTCTGAAACACTCTTTCTGTAGAAAATGCAAGTGGAACTTCGGAGCGCTAAGAGGCCTATAGCCGAAGAAGTAATACCTTCAAATACAAACTACACAGAAACATACTGTGAACCTTCTTTCTGTTCTTAGCATTCATCTAACAGAGTTGAACCTTACTTTTGATTGAGCACTTCTGACACACCCTTTCTATAGAAAATCCAATTGGACATTCAGGGAGCTAAGAGGCCTATAGTGGAAAAAGGAATATTTTCAAATAAAAACTGCACAGAAGCAATCTGCGAAACTTCTTACTGTTCTGTGCATTCAACCAACGTAGTTGAACGGTAGTTTTTATTGGGCAGTTCTGAAACACTCTTTCTGTAGAAAATGCAATTGGATATTCGAGGCGCTAAGAGGCCTATAGTGGAAAAGGAATATTTTCAAATAAAAACTGCACAGAAGAAATCTGTGAAACTTCTTACTGTTCTGTGCATTCAACTAACAGAGTTGAACCTTAGTTATTATTGAGCAGTTCTGAAACACTCTTTCTGTAGAAAATGCAAGTGAACATTCAGAGCGCTAAGAGGCCTATAGCGGAAAAATGAATATGTTCAAATAAAAACTACACAGAAGCAATCTGTGAAACTTCTTACTGTTCTGTGCATTCAACTAACAGAGTTGAACCTTAGTTTTGATTGAGCAGTTCTGAAACACTCTTTCTGTAGAAAATACAAGTGGACATTCATGGCGCTAAGAGGCCTATAGTGGAAAAAGGAATAAGTTCAAATAAAAACTACACAGAAGATATCTGTGAAACTTCTCTCTGTTCTGTGCATTCAACTAACAGAGTTGAACCTTACTTTTGATTGAGCAGTTCTGAAACACTCTTTCTGTAGAAAATGCAAGTGGAACTTCGGAGCGCTAAGAGGCCTATAGTGGAAAAAGTAATAGCTTCAAATAAAAACTACACAGAAGCATTCTGTGAAACTTCTTTCTCTTCTGGGCATTCAACTAACAGAGTTCAACCTTACTTTTGATTGAGCAGTTCTGAAACACCCTTTCTGAAGAAAATGCAAGTGGACATTCAGGGCGCTAAGAGGCTTATGTTGGAAAAAGGAATACCTTCAAATAAAAACCACACAGAAGCAATCTGTAAAACTTCTTACTGTTCTGTGTATTCAACTAACAGTGTTGAACCTTAGTTATTATAGAGCAGTTCTGAAACACTCTTTCTGTAGAAAATGCAAGTGGAACTTCGGAGCGCTAAGAGGCCTATAGTGGAAAAAGTAATATCTTCAAATAAAAACTACACAGAAGCATTCTGTGAAACTTCTTTCTGTTCTGGGCATTCAACTAACAGAGTTCAACCTTACTTTTGATTGAGCAGTTCTGAAACACCCTTTCTGAAGAAAATGCAAGTGGACATTCAGGGCGCTAAGAGGCTTATGGTGGAAAAAGGAATACCTTCAAATAAAAACCACACAGAAGCAATCTGTGAAACTTCTTACTGTTCTGTGTATTCAACTAACAGTGTTGAACCTTAGTTATTATAGAGCAGTTCTGAAACTCTCTTTCTGTAAAAATGCAAGTGAACATTCAGGGCGCTAAGAGGCCTATAGTGGAAAAGGGTATATGTTCAAATAAAAACTACACAGGAGCAATCTGTGAAACTTCTTGCTGTTCTGTGCATTCAACTAACAGAGTTGAACCTTAGTTATTATTGAGCAGTTCTGAAACACGCTTTCTGTAGAAAATGCAAGTGAACATTCAGGGTGCTAAGAGGCCTATAGCGGAAAAATGAATATGTTCAAATAAAAACTACACAGAAGCAATCTGTGAAACTTCTTAATGTTCTGTGCATTCAACTAACAGAGTTCAACCTTACTTTTGATTGAGCAGTTCTGAAACAGCCTTTCTGTAGAATATGCAAGTGGACATTCACGGCGCTAAGAGGCCTATGGTGGAAAAAGGAATACCTTCAAATAAAAACTACCCAGAAGCAATCTGTGAAACTTCTTACGATTCTGTTCTTTCAAGTAACACAGTTGAACCTTAATTTTGATTGAATAGTTCTGAAACACTCTGTCTGTAGAAAATGCAAGTGGACATTCATGGCGCTAAGAGGCCTATAGTGGAAAAGGGAATATCTTCAAACAAAAACTACAAAGAAGCAATCTGTGAAACTTCTTTCTGTTCTGTGCATTCAACTAAAAGAGTTGAACCTTAGTTTTGATTGAGCAGTTCTGAAACACTCTTTCTGTAGAAAATACAAGTGGACATTCAGGCCGCTATGAGGCCTATAGTTGAAAAAGGAATAAGTTCAAATAAAAACTACACAGAAGATATCTGTGAAACTTCTCTCTGTTCTGTGCATTCAACTAACAGACATGAACCTTAGTTTTGATTGAACAGTTCTGAAACATACTTTCTGTAGAAAATGCAAGGGGACATTCATGGCGCTAAGAGGCCCATAGTAGAATAAGGAATATCTTCAAACAAAAACTACACAAAAGCAATCTGTGAAAGTTCTTTCTGTTCTGTGCATTCAACTAACAGACTTGAACCTTACTTTTGATTGAGCAGTTCTGAAACACTCTTTCTGTGGAAAATGCAAGTGGACCTTAGGAGCGCTAAGAGGCCTATAGCGGAAAATGTAATATCTTCAAATAAAAACTACACAGAAGCATTCTGTGAAACTTCTTTCTGTTCTGTGCATTCAACTAACAGAGTTTAACCTTACATTTGATTGAGCAGTTCTGAAACACTCTTTCTGTAGAAAATGCAATTGGACATTCAGGGCGCTAAGAGGCCTATAGTGGAAAAGGAATATTTTCAAATAAAAACTGCACAGAAGAAATCTGTGAAACTTCTTACTGTTCTCTGCATTCAACTAACAGTGTTGAACCTCAGTTTTGATTGAGCAGTTCTGAAACTCTCTTTCTATAGAAAATACAAGTGGACATTCAGGGCGCTAAGAGGACTATAGTGGAAAAAGGAAAAAGTTCACATAAAAACTACACAGAATCTATCTGTGAAACTTCTCTCTCTTCTGTGCATTCAACTAACGGAGTTGAACCTTACTTTTGATTGAGAAGTTCTGAAACACTCTTTCTGTAGAAAATGCAAGTGGACCTTCGGAGCGCTAAGAGGCCTATAGCGGAAAAATTAATACCTTCAAATACAAACAACACAGAAGCATTCTGTGAAACTTCTTTCTGTTCTTTGCATTCATCTAACAGAGTTGAACCTTACTTTTGATTGAGCACTTCTGAAACACCCTTTGTATAGAAAATGCAATTGGACATTCAGGGAGCTGAGAGGCCTATACTGGAAAAAGGAATATTTTCAAATAAAAACTGTACAGAAGCAATCTGCGAAACTTCTTACTGTTTTGTGCATTCAAATAACATAGTTGAACGGTAGTTTTTATTGAGCAGTTCTGAAACACTCTTTCTGTAGAAAATGAAAGTGGACATTCAGGGCGATGAGAGGCCTATAGTGGGAAAAGGAATATCTTCAATTAAAATCCACACAGAAGCATCTGTGAAACTTTTACTGTTCTGTGCATTCAACTAACAGAGTTGAAGCTTAGTTATTATTGAGCAGTTCTGAAACACTCTTTCTGTAGAAAATGCAAGTGAACATTCAGGGCGCTAAGAGGCCTATAGCGGAAAAATGAATATGTTCAAATAAAAACTACACAGATGCAATCTGTGAAATGTCTTACTTGTTCTGTGTTTTCAACTAACAGAGTTGAATCTTAGTTTATATTGAGCAGTTATGAAACACTCTTTCTGCAGAAAATGCAAGTGAACATTCAGGGCGCAAAGAGGCCTATAGTTGAAAAAGGTATATGTTCAAATAAAAACTACAAAGAAGCTATCTGTGAAACTTCTTACAGTTCTGTGCATTCAACTAACAGAATTCAACCTTACTTTTGAGTGAGCAGTTCTTAAACACGCTTTCTGTAGAAAATGCAAGTGGACATTCAGGGCGCTAAGAGGCCTACGGTGGAAAAAGGAATACCTTCAAATAAAAACTACGCAGAAGCAATCTGTGAAACTTCTTACGGTTCTGTTCTTTAAATTAACACAGTTGAACCTTAATTTTGATTGAACAGTTCTGAAACACTCTTTCTGTAGAAAATGCAAGTGGACATTCATGGCGCTAAGAGGCCTATAGTGGAAGAGGGAATACCTTCAAATAAAAACTACAAAGAAGC
The DNA here is from genome assembly GCF_006542625.1 of Nomascus leucogenys. Classification (NCBI taxonomy): domain Eukaryota; kingdom Metazoa; phylum Chordata; class Mammalia; order Primates; family Hylobatidae; genus Nomascus; species Nomascus leucogenys. Next base: position 19,719 of record NW_022096299.1, read on the forward strand.
AATCTGTGAAACTTCTTTCTGTTCTGTGCATTCAACTAACATGGTTGAACTTTACTTTTGATTGAGCAGTTCTGAAACACTCTTTCTGTAGAAAATGCAAGTGGACCTTCGGAGCGCTAAGAGGCCTATAGCGGAAAAAGGAATATCTTGAAATAAAAACTACACAGATGCATTCTGTGAAACTTCTTTCTGTTCTGTGCATTCAACTAACAGTGTTTAACCTTACTTTTGATTGAGCAGTTCTGAAACACTCTTTCTGTAGAAAATGCAATTGTACATTCCGGGCGCTAAGAGGCCAATAGTGCAAAAGGAATAATTTGAAATAAAAACTGCACAGAAGAAATCTGTGAAACTTCTTACTGTTCTGTGCATTCAACTAACAGACTTGAACCTCAGTTTTGATTGAGCAGTTCTGAATCACTCTTTCTGTAGAAAATGCAAGTGGACCTTCGGAGCGCTAAAGGCCTCCAGCGGAAAAAGTAATATCTTCAAATAAAAACTACACAGAAGCATTCTGTGAAACTTCTTTCTGTTCTGTGCATTCAACTAACAGAGTTTAACCTTACTTTTGATTGAGCAGTTCTGAAACACTCTTTCTGTAGAAAATGCAATTGGACATTCAGGGCGCTAAGAGGCCTATAGTGGAAAAGGAATATTTTCAAATAAAAACTGCACAGAAGATATCTGTGAAACTTCTCTATATCCTGTGCATTCAACTAACAGAGTTGAACATTAGTTTTGATTGAGCAGTTCTGAAACACACTTTCTGTAGAAAATGCAAGTGGACATTCATGGCGCAAAGAGGCCTACAGTGGAAAAAAGAATAAGTTCAAATAAAAACTACACAGAAGATATCTGTGAAACTCCTTTCTGTTCTGTGCATTCAACTAACAGATTTGAACCTTACTTTTGATTGAGCAGTTCTGAAACACTCTTTCTGTAGGAAATGCAAGTGGACCTTCCGAGCGCTAAGAGGCCTATAGCGGAAAAAGTAATATCTTCAAATAAAAACTACTCAGAATCATTCTGTGAAACTTCTTTCTGTTCTGTGCATTCAACTAACAGATTTGAACCTTACATTTGATTGAGCAGTTGTGAAACACTCTTTCTGTAGAAAATGCAAGTGGACCTTCCGAGCGCTAAGAGGCCTATAGCGGAAAAAGTAATACCTTCAAATACAAATTACACAGAAGCATTCTGTAAAACTTCTTTCTGTTCTTTGCATTCATCTAACAGAGTTGAACCTTATTTTTGATTGAGCACTTCTGAAACACCCTTTCTTTAGAAAATGCAATTGGACATTCAGGGAGCTAAGAGGCCTATAGTGGAAAAGGAATATTTTCAAATAAAAACTGCATAGAAGCAATCTGCGAAACTTCTTATTGTTCTGTGCATTCAACTAACATAGTTGAACGGTAGTTTTTATTGAGCAGTTCTGAAACACTCTTTCTATAGAAAATGCAAGTGGACATTCATGGCGCTGAGAGGCCTATAGTGGGAAAAGGAATATCTTCAAATAAAAACCACACAGAAGCAATCTGTGAAAATTCTTACTGTTCTGTGCATTCAACTAACAGAGTTGAACCTTAGTTATTATTGAGCAGTTCTGATACACTCTTTCTGTAGAAAATGCAAGTCAACATTTAGGGCGCTAAGATGCCTATAACGGAATAATGAATATGTTCAAATAAAACTACACAGAAGCAATCTGTGAAACTTCTTACTGTTCTGTGCATTCAACTAACAGAGTTGAATCTTAGTTTATATTGAGCAGTTATGAAACACTCTTTCTGCAGAAAATGAAAGTGAACATTCAGGGCGCTAAGAGGCCTATAGTTGAAAAAGATATATGTTCAAATAAAAACTACAAAGAAGCTATCTGTGAAACATCTTCCAGTTCTGTGCATTCAACTAACAGAGTTCAACCTTACTTTTGATTGAGCAGTTCTTAAACACCCTTTCTGTAGAAAATGCAAGTGGACATTCAGGGCGCTAAGAGGCCTATAGTGGAAAAAGGAATAAGTTCAAATAAAAACTACACAGAAGATATCTGTGAAACTTCTCTCTGTTCTGTGCATTCAACTAACAGAGTTGAAACTTACTTTTGATTGAGCAGTTCTGAAACACTCTTTCTGTAGAAAATGCCATTGGCCATTCAGGGCGCTGAGAGGCCTATAGTGGGAAAAGGAATATCTTCAAATAAAAACCACACAGAAGCAATCTGTGAAAATTCTTACTGTTCTGTGCATTCAACTAACAGAGTTGAACCTTAGTTATTATTGAGCAGTTCTGATACACTCTTTCTGTAGAAAATGCAAGTCAACATTTAGGGCGCTAAGATGCCTATAACGGAATAATGAATATGTTCAAATAAAACTACACAGAAGCAATCTGTGAAACTTCTTACTGTTCTGTGCATTCAACTAACAGAGTTGAATCTTAGTTTATATTGAGCAGTTATGAAACACTCTTTCTGCAGAAAATGAAAGTGAACATTCAGGGCGCTAAGAGGCCTATAGTTGAAAAAGATATATGTTCAAATAAAAACTACAAAGAAGCTATCTGTGAAACATCTTCCAGTTCTGTGCATTCAACTAACAGAGTTCAACCTTACTTTTGATTGAGCAGTTCTGAAACACTCCTTCTGTAGAAAATACAAGTGGACATTCAGGGCGCTAAGAGGCCTATAGTGGAAAAAGCAATAAGTTCAAATAAAAACTGCACAGAAGATATCTGTGAAACTTCTCTCTGTTCTGTGCATTCACCTAACAGAGTTGAACCTTAGTTTTGATTTAGCAGTTCTGAAAAACTCTTTCTGTAGAAAATGCAAGTGGACTTTCGGAGCGCAAAGAGGCCTATAGCGGAAAAAGTAATGTCTTCAAATAAAAACTACACAGAAGAATTCAGTAAAACTTCTTTCTTTTCTGTGCATTCAACTAACAGAATTTAACCTTACTTTTGATTGAGCAGTTCTGAAACTCTCTTTCTGTAGAAAATGCAATTGGACATTCAGGGCGCTAAGAGGCCTATAGTGGAAAAGGAATATTTTCAAATAAAAACTGCACAGAAGAAATCTGTGAAACTTCTTACTGTTCTGTGCATTCAACAAACAGAGTTGAACCTTACTTTTGATTGAGCAGTTCTGAAACACTCTTTGTGTAGAAAATGCAAGTGGACCTTCGGAGCGCTAAGACGCCTATAGCGGAAAAAGAAATATCTTCAATTAAAAACTACACAGAAGCATTCTGTGAAACTTCTTTCTATTCTGTGCAATCAACTAACAGAGTTTAACCTTACTTTTGATTGAGCAGTTCTGAAACATTCTTTCTGTAGGAAATGCAATTTGACATTCAGGGCGCTAAGAGGCCTATAGTGGAAAAGGAAAATTTTCAAATAAAAACCGCACAGAAGAAATCTGTGAAACTTCTTACTGTTCTGTGCACTCAACTAACGGAGTTGAACATCAGTTTTGATTGAGCAGTTCTGAAACACTCTTTCTGTAGAAAATACAAGTGGACATTCAGGGCGCTAACAGGAGTATAGTGGAAAAAGGAAAAAGTTCACATAAAAACTACACAGAAGCTATCTGTGAAACTTCTCTCTGTTCTGTGCATTCAACTAACGGAGTTGAACCTTACTTTTGATTGAGAAGTTCTGAAACACTCTTTCTGTAGAAAATGCAAGTGGACATTCGGAGCGCAAAGAGGCCTATTGCGGAAAAAGTAATACCTTAAAATACAAACTACACAGAAGCATTCTGTGAAACTTCTTTCTGATCTTTGCATTCATCTAACAGAGTTGAACCTTACTTTTTATTGAGCACTTCTGAAACACCCTTTCTATAGAAAATGCAATTGGACATTCAGGGAGCTAAGAGGCCTATAGTGGAAAAAGAAATATTTTCAAATAAAAACTGCACAGAAGCAATCTGCGAAACTTCTTATTGTTCTGTGCATTCAACTAACATTGTTGAACGGTAGTTTTTATTGAGCAGTTCTGAAACACTCTTTCTGTAGAAAATGCAAGTGAACATTCAGGGCGCTAAGAGGCCTATAGTGGAAAAATGAATATGTTCAAATAAAAACTACACAGAAGCAATATGTGAAACTTCTTACTGTTCTGTTCATTCAACTAACAGAGTTGAACCTTAGGTTATATTGAGCAGTTATGAAACACTCTTTCTGCAGAAAATGCAAGTGAACATTTAGGGCGCTAAGAGTCCTATAGTTGAAAAAGGTATATGTTCAAATAAAAACTACAAAGAAGCTATCTGTGAAACTTCTTACAGTTCTGTGCATTCAACTAACAGAGTTCAACCTTACATTTGATTGAGCAGTTCTGAAACACCCTTTCTGTAGAAAATGCAAGTGGACATTCAGGGTGCTAAGAGGCCTATTGGGGAAAAAGGAAAACCTTCAAGTAAAAACTACACAGAAACAATCTGTGAAACTTCTTATGGTTCTGTTCTTTCAACTAACACAGTTGAACCTTAATTTTGATTTAACAGTTCTGAAACACTCTTTCTGTAGAAAATGCAAGTGGACATTCATGGCGCTAAGAGGCCTATAATGGAAAAGGGAATATCTTCAAACAAAAACTACAAAGAAGCAATCTGTGAAATTTCTTTCTGTTCTGTGCATTCAACTAACAGTGTTGAACCTTAGTTTTGATTCAGCAGTTCTGAAACACTCTTTCTGTAGAAAATACAAGTGGACATTCTGGGCGCTAAGTGGCCTGTAGTGGAAAATGTAATAAGTTCAAATAAAAACTACACAGAAGATATCTGTGAAACTTCTCTCTGTTCTGTGCATTCAACTAACAGAGTTGAACCTTAGTTTTGATTGAGCAGTTCTGAAACACTCTTTCTGTAGAAAATGCAAGTAGACATTCAGGGCGCTCAGAGGCCCATAGTAGAAAAAGGAATATCTTCAAACAAAAAGTACACAGAAGCAATCTGTGAAACTTCTTTCTGTTCTGTGCATTCAACTCACGGAGTTGAACCTAAATTTTGATTGAGCAGTTCTGAAACACTCTTTCTGTAGAAAATTCAAGTGGACATTCATGGCGCTAAGAGGCCCATAGTAGAAGAAGGAATATCTTCAAACAAAAACTACACAGAAGCAATCTGTGAAACTTCTTTCTGTTCTGTGCATTCAACTAACAAAGTTGAACCTTACTTTTGATTGAGCAGTTCTGAAACACTCTTTGTGTAGAAAATGCAAGTCGACCTTCGGAGCGCTAAGACGCCTATAGCGGAAAAAGAAATATCTTCAAATAAAAACTACACAGAAGCATTCTGTGAAACTTCTTTCTATTCTGTGCAATCAACTAACAGAGTTTAACCTTACTTTTGATTGAGCAGTTCTGAAACATTCTTTCTGTAGGAAATGCAATTTGACATTCAGGGCGCTAAGAGGCCTATAGTGGAAAAGGAAGATTTTCAAATAAAAACCGCACAGAAGAAATCTGTGAAACTTCTTACTGTTCTGTGCACTCAACTAACGGAGTTGAACATCAGTTTTGATTGAGCAGTTCTGAAACACTCTTTATGTAGAAAATACAAGTGGACATTCAGGGCGCTAACAGGACTATAGTGGAAAAAGGAAAAAGTTCACATAAAAACTACACAGAAGCTATCTGTGAAACTTCTCTCTGTTCTGTGCATTCAACTAACGGAGTTGAACCTTACTTTTGATTGAGAAGTTCTGAAACACTCTTTCTGTAGAAAATGCAAGTGGACATTCATGGCGCTAAGAGGCCTATAGTAGAAAAGGGAATATCTTCAAACAAAAACTACAAAGAAGCAATCTGTGAAACTCCTCTTTGTTCTGTGCATTCAACTAACGGAGTTGAACCTTACTTTTGATTGAGAAGTATTGAAACAGTCTTTCTGTAGAAAATGCAAGTGGACCTTCGGATCGCTGAGAGGCCTATAGCAGAAAAAGTAATACCTTCAAATACAAACTCCTCAGAAGCATCCTGTGAAACTTCTTTGTGTTCTTTGCATTCATCTAACAGAGTTGAACCTTACTTTTGTTTTAGCAGTTCTGAAACACTCTTTCTGTAGAAAATGCAAGTGGACATTCAGAGCCCTGGGAGGCCTATAGTGGGGAAAGGAATATCTTCAAATAAAAACCACACAGAAGCAATCTGTGAAACTTCTTACTGTTCTGTGCATTCAACTAACAGAGTTGAACCTTAGTTATTATTGAGCAGTTCTGATACACTCTTTCTGTAGAAAATGCAATTGGACATTCAGGGCGCTAAGAGGCCTATAGTGGAAAAAAGAATATGTTCAAATAAAAACTACACAGAAGCAATATGTGAAACTTCTTACTGTTCTGTGCATTCAACCAGCAGAGTTGAACCTTAGTTTATATTGAGCAGTTATGAAACACTCTTTCTGCAGAAAATGCAAGTGAACATTCAGGGCGCTAAGAGGCCTATAGTTGAAAAAGGTATATGTTCAAATAAAAACTACAAAGAAGCTATGTGTGAAACTTCTTACAGTTCTGTGCATTCAACTAACAGAGTTCAACCTTACTTTTGATTGAGCAGTTCTGAAACACCCTTTCTGTAGAAAATGCAAGTGGACATTCAGGGCGCTAAGAGGCCTATGGTGGAAAAAGGAATACCTTCAAAAAAAAACTACACAGAAGCAATCTGTGAAACTTCTTAAGGTTCTGTTCTTTAAACTAACACAGTTGAACCTTAATTTTGATTGAACAGTTCTGAAACCCTCTTTCTGTAGAAAATGCAAGTGGACATACATGGCGCTTAGAGGCCTATAGAGGAAAAGGGAATATCTTCAAACAAAAACTACAAAGAACCAAGCTGTGAAACTTCTTTCTGTTCTGTGCATTCAACTAACAGAGTTAAACCTTAGTTTTGATTGAGCAGTTCTGAAACACTCTTTCTGTAGAAAATACAAGTGGACATTCAGGGCGCTAAGAGGCCTATAGTGGAAAAAGGAATAAGTTCAAATAAAAACTACACAGAAGATATCTGTGAAAATTCTCTCTGTTCTGTGCATTCAACTAACATAGTTGAACTTTACTTTTGATTGAGCAGTTCTGAAACACTCTTTCTGTATAAAATGCAAGTAGACATTCAGGGCGCTGAGAGGCCCATAGTAGAAAAAGGAATATCTTCAAACAAAAACTACACAGATGCAATCTGTGAAACTTCTTTCTGTTCTGTGCATTCAACTCACAGATTTGAACCTAAATTTTGATTGAGCAGTTCTGAAACACTCTTTCTGTAGAAAATGCAGGTGGACCTTTGGAGTGCTAACAGGCCTATAGCAGAAAAAGTAATATCTTCAAATAAAAACTGCACAGAAACATTCTGTGAAACTTCTTCCTGTTCTGTGCATTCAACTAACAGAGTTTACCCTTACTTTTGATTGAGCAGTTCTGAAACACTCTTTCTGTAGAAAATGCAATTGGACATTCGGGGCGCTAAGAGGCCTATAGTGGAAAAGGAATATTTTCAAATAAAAACTGCACAGAAGAAATCTGTGAAACTTCTTACTGTTCTGTGCATTCAAATAACTGAGTTGAACCTCAGTTTTGATTGAGCATTTCTGAAACACCCTTTCTGTAGAAAATGCAAGTTGACATTCAGGGCGCTAAGAGGCCTATGGTGGAAAAAGAATACCTTCAAATACAATCTACACAGAAGCAATCTGTGAAACTTCTTACGGTTCTGTTCTTTAAACTAACACAGTTAAAACTTAATTTTGATTGAACAGTTCTGAAACACTCTTTCTGTAGAAAATGCAAGTGGATATACATGGGGCTTAGAGTCCTATAGTGGAAAAGGGAATATCTTCAAACAAAAACTACAAGGAAGCAGTCTGTGAAACTTCTTTCTGTTCTGTGCATTCAACTAACAGTGTTGAACCTTAGTTTTGATTGAGCAGTTCTGAAAAACTCTTTATGTAGAAAATACAAGTGGGCATTCATGGCGCTAAGAGGCCTATATTGGAAAAAGGAATAAGTTCAAATAAAAACTACACAGAAGATATCTGTGAAACTTCTCTCCGTTCTGTGCATTCAACTAACAGAGTTGAACATTAGTTTTGATTGAGCAGTTCTGAAACACTCTTTCTGTAGAAAATGCAAGAGGACATTCCGGGCGCTGAGAGGCCCATAGTAGAAAAAGGAATATCTTCAAACGAAAACTACACAGAAGCAGTCTGTGAAACTTCTTTCTGTTCTGTGCATTCAACTAACAGAGTTGAACCTTACTTTTGATTGAGCAGTTCTGAAACACTCTTTCTGTAGAAAATGCAAGTGGACCCTCGGAGCGCTAAGAAGCCTGCAGCGGATAAAGTAATATCTTCAAATAAAAACTACACAGAAAACATTCTGTGAAACTTCTTTATGTTCTGTGTACTCAACTAACAGAGTTTAACCTTACTTTTGATTGAGCAGTTCTGAAACACTCTTTCTGTAGAAAATACAAGTGGACATTCAGGGCTCTAAGAGGTCTATAGTAGAAAAAGGAAAAAGTTCACATAAAAACTACACAGAAGCAATCTGTGAAACATCTTACTGTTCTGTGCATTCAACTAACAGAGTTGAACTTTACTTTTGATTGAGCAGTTCTGAAACACTCTTTCTGTAGAAAATGCAATTGGACTTTCGGAGCGCTAAGAGGCCTATGGCGGAAAAATTAATACCTCCAAATACAAACTACTCAGAAGCATTCTGTGAAGCTCCTTTCTGTTCTTTGCATTCATCTAACAGAGTTGAACCTTACTTTTGATTGAGCAGTTCTGAAACACCTTTTCTGTAGAAAATGCAAGTGGACATTCAGGGCGCTGGGAGGCCTACAGTGGGGAAAGGAATATCTTCAAATAAAAACCAGACAGAAGCAATATGTGAAACTTCTTACTGTTCTGTGCATTCAACTAACAGAATTGAACCTTTGTTATTATTGAGCAGTTCTGAAACACTCTTTTTGTAGAAAATGCAAGTGAACATTCATGGCGCTAAGAGGCCTATAGTTGAAAAAGGTATATGTTCAAATAAAAACTACAAAGAAGCTATCTGTGAAACTTCTTACAGTTCTGTGCATTCAACTAACAGAGTTCAACCTTACTTTTGATTGAGCATTTCTGAAACACCCTTTCTGTAGAAAATGCAAGTGGACATTCAGGGCGCTAAGAGGCCTATGGTGGAAAAAGAATACCTTCAAATAAAAACTACACAGAAGCAATCTGTGAAACTTCTTACGGTTGTGTTCTTTAAACTAACACAGTTGAACCTTAATTTTGATTGAACAGTTCTGAAACACTCTTTCTGTAGAAAATGCAAGTGGACATACATGCGGCTTAGAGGCCTATAGTGGAAAAGGGAATATCTTCAAACAAAAACTACAAGGAAGCAGTCTGTGAAACTTCTTTCTGTTCTGTGCATTCAACTGACAGAGTTGAACCTTACTTTTTATTGAGCAGTTCTGAAACACTCTTTCTTTAGAAAATGCAAGTGGACCCTCGGAGCGCTAAGAGGCCTATAGCGGAAAAAGTAATATTTTCAAATAAAAACTACACAGAAAACATTCTGTGAAACTTCTTTATGTTCTGTGTACTCAACTAACAGAGTTTAACCTTACTTTTGATTGAGCAGTTCTGAAACACTCTTTCTGTAGAAAATGCAATTGGACATTCAGGGCGATAAGAGGCCTATAGTGGAAAAGGAATATTTTCAAATAAAAACTGCACAGAGGAAATCTGTGAAACTTCTTACTGTTCTGTGCATTCAACTAACAGAGTTGAACCTCAGTTTTGATTGAGCAGTTCTGAAACACTCTTTCTGTAGAAAATACAAGTGGACATTCAGGGCGCTAATAGGACTATAGTGGAAAAAGCAAAAAGTTCACATAAAAACTACACAGAAGATATCTGTGAAACTTCTCTCTGTTCTGTTCATTCAAATAACGGAGTTGAACCTTACTTTTGATTGAGAAGTTCTGAAACACTCTTTCTGTAGAAAATGCAAGTGGACCTTCGGAGCGCTAAGAGGACTATAGCGGAAAAATAATACCTTTAATTACAAATTACACAGAAGCATTCTGTGAAACTTCTTTCTGTTCTCTGCATTCATCTAACAGAGTTGAACCTTATTTTTGATTGAGCACTTCTGAAACACCCTTTCTTTAGAAAATGCAATTGGACATTCAGGAAGCTAAGAGGCCTATAGTGGAAAAAGGAATATTTTCAAATAAAAACTGCACAGAAGCAATCTGCGAAACTTCTTATTGTTCTGTGCGTTCAACTAACATAGTTGAATGGTAGTTTTTATTTAGCAGTTCTGAAACATTCTTTCTATAGAAAATGCAAGTGGACATTCAGGGCGCTGAGAGGCCTATAGTGGGAAAAGGAATATCTTCAAATAAAAACCACACAGAAGCAATCTGTGAAACTTCTTACTGTTCTGTGCATTCAACTAACAGAGTTGAACCTTAGTTATCATTGAGCAGTTCTGAAACACTCTTTCTGTAGAAAATGCAAGTGAACATTCTGGGCGCTAAGAGGCCTATAGCGGAAAAATGAATATGTTCAAATAAAAACTACACAGAAGCAATCTGTGAAACTTCTTACTGTTCTGTGCATTCAACTAACAGAGTTGAACCTTAGTTTATATTGAGCAGTTATGAAACAATCTTTCTGCAGAAAATGCAAGTGAACATTCAGGGCGCTAAGAGGCCTATAGTGGAAAAGGGAATATCTTCAAACAAAAACTACAAAGAAGCAATCTGTGAAACTTCTTTCTCCTCTGTGCATTCAACTAACAGAGTTGAACCTTAGTTTTGATTGAGCAGTTCTGAAACACTCTTTCTGTAGAAAATACAAGTGGACATTCAGGGCGCTAAGTGGCCTATAGTGGTAAAATTAATAAGTTCAAATAAAAACTACACAGAGTGGATAACTAGAATAACCAATGGAGAGAAGGGCTTCAAGGAGCCGATGGACATGAAAGCCAAGTTTTGAGAACTACGCAAAGATTGCAGAAGCCTCAGTAGCAGATGCGATCAACTGGAAGAAAGGGTATCGCTGATGGAAGATGAAATGAATGAAATGAAAAGAGAAGGGAAGTTTAGAGAAAAAAGGATAAAAAGAAATGAACAAAGCCTCCAAGAAATTTGGCACTATGTGAAAAGACCAAACCTACGTCTGATTGGTGTACCTGAAAATGATGGGGAGAATGGAACCAAGTTGGAAAACACTCTGCAAGATATTATCCAGGAGAACTTCCCCAATCTAGCAAGGCAGGCCACGATTCAGATTCAGGAAATATAGAGAACGCCACAAAGATACTCCTCGAGAAGGGCAACTCCAAGACACATTATTGTCAGATTCGCCAAAGTTGAAATGAAAGAAAAAATGTTAAGGGCAGCCAGAGAGAAAGGTCGGTTTACCCACAAAGGGAAGCCCATCAGACTAACAGCTGATCTCTCAGCAGAAACTCTACAAGCCAGAAGAGAGTGGGGGCCGATATTCAACATTCTTAAAGAAAAGAATTTTCAACCCAGAATCTCCTATCCCGCCAAACTAAGCTTCATAAGTGAAGGAGAAATAAAACACTTTACAGACAAGCAAACGCTGAGTGATTTTGTCACCACCAGGCCTGCCCTAAAAGAGCTCCTGAAGGAAGCACTAAACATGGAAAGGAACAACCGGTACCAGCCACTGCAAAAACATGCCAAATTGTAAAACCATCGAGACTAGGAAGAAACTATAGCAACTAACGAGCAAAATAACCAACTAACATCATAATGACAGGATCAGATTCACACATAACAATATTAACGTTAAATGTAAATGGGCTAAATGCTCCAATCAAAAGACACAGACTGGCAAACTGGATAAGGAGTCAGGACCCATCAGTGTGCTGTATTCAGGAAACCCATCTCACGTGCAGAGACACACATAGACTCAAAATAAAGGGATGGAGGAAGATCTATCAAGCAACTGGAAAACAAAAAAAGGCAGGGGTTGCAATCCTAGTCTCTGATAAAATAGACTTTAAACCAACAAAGATCAAAAGAGACAAAGAAGGCCATTACATAATGGTAAAGGGATCAATTCATCAAGAAGAGCTAACTATCCTAAATATATATGCACCCAACACAGGAGCACCCAGATTCATAAAGCAAGTCCTGAGTGACCTACAAAGGGACTTAAACTCCCACACAATAATAATGGGAGATTTTAACACCCCACTGTCAGCATTAGACAGATCAACGAGACAGAAAGTTAACAAGGATATCCAGGAATTGAACTCAGCTCTACATAAAGTGGACCTAATAGACATCTACAGAACTCTCCACCCCAAGTCAACAGAATATACATTTTTTCAGCACCACCCACACCTATTCCAAAATTGACCACATAGTTGGAAGTAAAGCTCTCCTCAGCAAATGTAAAAGAACAGAAATTATAACAAACTGTCTCTCAGACCACAGTGCAATCAAACTAGAACTCAGGATTAAGAAACTCACTCAAAACCGCTCTACTACATGGAAACTGAACAACCTGCTCCGAATGACTATTGGGTACATAATGAAATGAAGGCAGAAATAAAGATGTTCTTTGAAACCAACGAGAACAAAGACACAACATACCAGAATCTCTGGGACACATTCAAAGCAGTGTGTAGAGGGAAATTTATAGCACTAAATGCCCACAAGAGAAAGCAGGAAAGATCCAAAATTGACTCCCTAACATCACAATTAAAAGAACTAGAAAAGCAAGAGCAAACACATTCAAAAGCTAGCAGAAGGCTAGAAATAACTAAAATCAGAGCAGAACTGAAGGAAATAGAGACACAAAAAACCCTTCAAAAAATTAATGAATCCAGGAGCTGGTTTTTTGAAAAGATCAACAAAATTGATGGACCGCTAGCAAGACTAATAAAGAAGAAAAGAGAGAAGAATCAAATAGATGCAATAAAAAACGAAAAAGGGGATATCACCACCGATCCCACAGAAATACAATCTACCATCAGAGAATACTACAAACACCTCTATGCAAATAAACGAGAAAATCTAGAAGAAATGGATAAATTCCTCAACAAATACACCCTCCCAAGACTAAACCAGGAAGAAGTTGAATCTCTGAATAGACCAATAACAGGCTCTGAAATTGTGGCAATAATCAATAGCTTACCAACCAAAAAGAGTCCAGGACCTGATGGATTCACAGCCGAATTCTACCAGAGGTACAAGGAGGAACTGGTACCATTCCTTCTGAAACTATTCCAATCGATAGAAAAAGAGGGAATCCTCCCTAACACATTTTATGAAGCCAGCATCGTCCTGATACCAAAACCTGGCAGAGACATAACCAAAAAAGAGAATTTCAGACCAATATCCTTGATGAACATTGATGCAAAAATCCTCAATAAAATACTGGCAAACCGAATCCAGCAGCACATCAAAAAGCTTATCCACCATGATCAAGTGGGCTTCATCCCTGGGATGCAAGGCTGGTTCAACATACGCAAATCAATAAATGTAATCCAACATATAAACAGAACCAAAGACAAAAACCACATGATTATCTCAATAGATGCAGAAAAGGCCTTTGACAAAATTCAACAACCCTTCATGCTAAAAACTCTCAATAAATTAGGTATTGATGGGACGTATCTCAAAATAATAAGAGCTATCTACGACAAACCCACAGCCAATATCATACTGAATGGGCAAAAACTGGAAGCATTCCCTCTGAAAACTGGCACAAGACAGGGATGCCCTCTCTCACCGCTCCTGTTCAACATAGTGCTGGAAGTTCTGGCCAGAGCAATCAGGCAGGAGAAGGAAATAAAAGGTATTCAATTAGGAAAAGAGGAAGTCAAATTGTCCCTGTTTGCAGATGACATGATTGTATATCTAGAAAACCCCATTGTCTCAGCCCAAAATCTCCTTAAGCTGATTAGCAACTTCAGCGAAGTCTCAGGATACAAAATTAATGTACAAAATCACAAGCATTCTTGTACACCAATAACAGACAAACAGAGAGCCAAATCATGAGTGAACTCCCATTCACAATTGCTTCAAAGAGAATAAAATACCTAGGAATCCAACTTACAAGGGATGTGAAGGACCTCTTCAAGGAGAACTACAAACCACTGCTCAATGAAATAAAAGAGGATACAAACAAATGGAAGAACATTCCATGCTCATGGGTTGGAAGAATCAATATCGTGAAAATGGCCATACTGCCCAAGGTAATTTATAGATTCAATGCCATCCCCATCAAGCTACCAATGACTTTCTTCACAGAATTGGAAAAAACTACTTTAAAGTTCATATGGAACCAAAAAAGAGCCCGCATCGCCAAGTCAATCCTAAGCCAAAAGAACAAAGCTGGAGGCATCACGCTACCTGACTTTAAACTATACTACAAGGCTACAGTAACCAAAACAGCATGGTACTGGTACCACAACAGAGACATAGATCAATGGAACAGAACAGAGCCCTCAGAAATGATGCCGCATAGCTACAACTATCTGATCTTTGACAAACCTGACAAAAACAAGAAATGGGGAAAGGATTCCCTATTTAATAAATGGTGCTGGGAAAACTGGCTAGCCATATGTAGAAAGCTGAAACTGGATCCCTTCCTTACACCTTATACAAAAATTAATTCAAGATGGATTAAAGACTTATATGTTAGACCTAAAACCATTAAAATCCTACAAGAAAACCTAGGCAATACCATTCAGGACATAGGCGTGGGCAAGGACTTCATGTCTAAAACACCAAAAGCAATGGCAACAAAAGCCAAAATCGACAAATGGGATCTCATTAAACTAAAGAGCTTCTGCACAGCAAAAGAAACTATCATCAGAATGAACAGGCAACCTACAGAATGGGAGAAAATTTTTGCAACCTACTCATCTGACAAAGGGCTAATATCCAGAATCTATAACGAACTCAAACAAATTTACAAGAAAAAAACAAACAACCCCATCAAAAAGTGGGCAGAGGACATGAACAGACACTTCTCAAAAGAAGACATTTATGCAGCCAGAAAACACATGAAGAAATGCTCATCATCACTGGCCATCAGAGAAATGCAAATCAAAACCACAGTGAGATACCATCTCACACCAGTTAGAATGGCCATCATTAAAAAATCAGGAAACAACAGGTGCTGGAGAGGATGTGGAGAAATAGGAACACTTTTACACTGTTGGTGGGACTGTAAACTAGTTCAACCATTGTGGAAGTCAGTGTGGCGATTCCTCAGGGATCTCGAACTAGAAATACCATTTGACCCAGCCATCCCATTACTGGGTATATACCCAAAGGACTATAAATCATGCTGCTATAAAGACACATGCACACGTATGTTTATTGCGGCACTATTCACAATAGCAAAGAGTTGGAACCAACCCAAATGTCCAACAACGATAGACTGGATTAAGAAAATGTGGCACATATACACCATGGAATACTATGCAGCCATAAAAAATGATGAGTTCGTGTCCTTTGTAGGGACATGGATGAAACTGGAAAACATCATTCTCAGTAAACTATCGCAAGGACAAAAAACCAAACACCGAATGTTCTCACTCATAGGTGGGAATTGAACAATGAGAACTCATGGACACAGGAAGGGGAACATCACACTCCGGGGACTGTTGTGGGGTGGGGGGAGGGGGGAGGGACAGCATTAGGAGATACACCTAATGCTAAATGACGAGTTAATGGGTGCAGGAAATCAACATGGCACATGGATACATATGTAAGAAACCTGCACATTGTGCACAGTACCATAAAACCCTAAAGTATAATAAAAAAAAAAAAAAAAAAACTACACAAAAGATATCTGTGAAACTTCTCTCTGTTCTGTGCATTCAACTAACAGAGTTGAAACTTAGTTTTGATTGAGCAGTTCTGAAACACTCTTTCTGTAGAAAATGCAAGTGGACATTCATGGCGGTAAGAGGACCATAGTAGAAAAAGGAATATCTTCAAACAAAAACTACACAGAAGCAATCTGTGAAACTTCTTTCTGTTCTGTGCATTCAACTAACAGAGTTGAACCTTACTTTTGATTGAGCAGTTCTGAAACACTCTTTCTGTAGAAAATGCAATTGGACATTCAGGGCGCTAAGAGGCCTATAAAGGAAAAGGAATATTTTCAAATAAAAACTGCACAGAAGAAATCTGTGAAACTACTTACTGTTCTGTGCATTCAACTAACAGAGTTGAACCTTACTTTTGATTGAGCAGTTCTGAAACACTCTTTCTGTAGAAAATGCAAGTGGACCATCGGAGCGCTAAGAGGCCTACAGCGGAAAAAGTAATATCTTCAAATAAAAACTACACAGAAGCATTCTGTGAAGCTTCTTTCTGTTCTGTGCATTCAACTAACAGAGTTTAACCTTACTTTTGATTGAGCATTTCTGAAACACTCTTTCTGTAGAAAATGCAATTGGACATTCAGGGCACTAAGAGGCGTATAGTGGAAAAGGAATATTTTCAAATAAAAACTGCACAGAAGATATCTGTGAAACTTCTTACTGTTCTGTGCATTCAACTAACAGAGTTGAACCTCAGTTTTGATTTAGCAGTTCTGAAACACTCTTTCTGTAGAAAATACAAGTGGACATTCAGGGCGCTAAGAGGACTATAGTGGAAAAAGGAAAATGTTCACATAAAAACTACACAGAAGCTATCTGTGAAACTTCTCTCTGTTCTGTGCATTCAGCTAACGGAGTTGAACCTTTCTTTTGATTGAGAAGGTCTGAAACACTCTTTCTGTAGAAAATGCAAGAGGACATTCGGAGCGCTAAGAGTCCTATAGCGGAAAAAGTAATACCTTCAAATACAAACTACACAGAAGCATTCTGTGAAACTTCTTTCTGTTCTTTGCATTCATCTAACAGATTTGAACCTTACTTTTGATTAAGCACTTCTGAAACACTCTTTCTATAGAAAATGCAATTGGACATTCAGGGAGCTAAGAGGCCTATAGTGGAAAAAGGAATATTTTCAAATAAAAACTGCACAGAAGCAATCTGCGAAACTTCCTACTGTTCTGTGCATTCAACTAACATAGTTGAACGGTAGTTATTATTGAGCAGTTCTGAAACACTCTTTCTGTATAAAATGTAAGTGGACATTCAGGGCGCTGAGAGGCCAATAGTGGGAAAAGGAATATCTTCAAATAAAAACCACACAGAAGCAATCTGTGAAACTTCTTTCTGTTCTGTGCATTCAACTAACAGAGTTTAACCGTACATTTGATTGAGCAGTTCGGAAACACTCTTTCTGTATAAAATGCAATTGGACATTTAGGGCGCTAAGAAGCCTATAGTTGAAAAAGGTATATGTTCAAATAAATATTACAAAGAAGCTATCTGTGAAACTTCTTACAGTTCTGTGCATTCAACTAACAGAGTTCAACCTTACTTTTGATTGAGCAGTTCTGAAACAGTCTTTCTGTAGACAATGCAAGTGGATATTCAGGGCGCTAAGAGGCCTATGGTGGAAAAAGGAATACCTTCAAATAAAAACTACACAGAAACAATCTGTGAAACTTCTTACGGTTCTGTTCTTTAAATTAACACAGTTGAAACTTAATTTTGATTCAACAGTTCTGAAACACTCTTTCTGTAGAAAATGCAAGGGGACATTCATGGCGCTAAGAGGCCTATATTGGAAAAGGGAATATCTTCAAACAAAACTACAAAGAAGCAATCTGTGAAACTTCTTTCTGTTCTGTGCTTTCAACTAACAGAGTTGAACCTTAGTTTTGATTGAGCAGTTCTGAAACACTCTTTCTGTAGAAAATAGAAGAGGACATTCAGGGCGCTAAGAGGCCCACAGAGGAAAAAGGAATAAGTTCAAATAAAAACTACACAGAAGATATCTGTGAAACTTCTCTCTGTTCTGTGCATTCAACTAAAAGAGTTGAACCTCAGTTTTGATTGAGCAGTTCTGAAACACTATTTCTGTAGAAAATGCAAGTGGACATTCATGGCGCTAAGAGGCCCATAGTAGAAAAAGGAATATCTTCAAACAAAAACTACACAGAAGCAATCTGTGAAACTTCTTTCTGTTGTGTGCATTCAACTAACAGAGGTGAACCTTACTTTTGATTGAGCAGTTCTGAAAAACTCTTTCTGTAGAAAATGCAAGTGGACCTTCGGAGCGCTAAGTGGCCTATAGCGGAAAAACTAATATATCCAAATAAAAACTACACAGAAGCATTCTGTGAAACTTCTTCCTGTTCTGTGCATTCAACTAACAGAGTTTAACCTTACTTTTGATAGAGCAGTTATGAAGCACTCTTTCTGTAGAAAATGCAATTGGACATTCAGGGCGCTAAGAGGCCTATAGTGGAAAAGGAATATTTTCAAATAAAAACTGCACAGAAGAAATCTGTGAAACTTCTTACTGTTCTGTGCATTCAACTAACAGATTTGAACCTTACTTTTGATTGAGCATTTCTGAAACACTCTTTCTGTAGAAAATGCAATTGGACATTTAGGGCGCTAAGAGGCCTATAGCGGAAAAATGAATATGTTCAAATAAAAACTACACAGAAGCAATGTGTGAAACTTCTTACTGTTCTGTGCATTCAACTAACAGAATTGAACCTTACTTTATATTGAGCAGTTATGAAACACTCTTTCTGCAGAAAATGCAAGTGAATATTCAGGGCGCTAAGAGGCCTATGGTGGAAAAAGGAATACCTTCAAATAAAAACTACACAGAAACAATCTGTGAAACTTGTTACGGTTCTGTTCTTTAAACTAACACAGTTGAACCTTAATTTTGATTGAACAGTTCTGAAACACTCTTTCTGTAGAAAATGCAAGTGGACATTCATGGCGCTAAGAGGCCTCTGGTGGAAAAGGGAATATCTTCACACAAGAACTACACAGAAGCAATCTGTGAAACTTCTTTCTGTTGTGTGCATTCAACTAACGGAGGTGAACCTTACTTGTGATTGAGTAGTTCTGAAAAACTCTTTCTGTAGAAAATGCAAGTGGACCTTCGGAGCGCTAAGAGGCCTATAGCGGAAAAAGTAATATCTTCAAATAAAAACTACACAGAAGAATTCTGTGAAACTTCTTCCTGTTCTGTGCATTCAACTAACAGAGTTTAACCTTACTTTTGATTGAGCAGTTCTGAAACACTCTTTCTGTAGAAAATGCAGTTGGACATTCAGATCGCTAAGAGGCCTATAGTGGAATAGGGATATTTTCAAATAAAAACTGTACAGAATAAATCTGTGAACCTCCTTACTGTTCTGTGCATTCAACTAACAGAGTTGAACCTTAGTTTATATTGAGCAGTTATGAAACACTCTTTCTGTAGAAAATACAAGTGGACATTCAGGGCGCTATGAGGACTATAGTGGAAAAAGGAAAATGTTCACAAAAAAACTACACAGAAGCTATCTGTGAAACTTCTCTCTGTTCTGTGCATTCAAATAACGGAGTTGAACCTTACTTTTGATTGAGAAGTTCTGAAACACTGTTTCTGTAGAAAATGCAAGTGGACCTTCGGAGCGCTAAGAGTCCTATAGCGGAAAAAGTAATACCTTCAAATACAAACTACACAGAATCATTCTGTGAAACTTCTTTCTGTTCTTTGCATTCATCTAACAGAGTTGAACCTTACTTTTCATTGAGCACTTCTGAAACACCCTTTCTATAGAAAATGCAATTGGACATTCAGGGAGCTAAGAGGCCTATAATGGAAAAAGGAATATTTTCAAATAAAAACTGCACAGAAGCAATCTGCGAAAATTCTTACTGTTCTGTGCATTCAACTAACATAGTTGAACGGTAGTTATTATTGAGCAGTTCTGAAACACTCTTTCTGTAGAAATGTAAGTGGACATTCAGGGCGCTGAGAGGCCATCGTGGGAAAAGGAATATCTTCAAATAAAAACCCCACAGAAGCAATCTGTGAAACTTCTTCTGTTCTGTGCATTCAACTAACAGAATTAACCGTACTTTTGATTGAGCAGTTCTGAAACACTCTTTCTGTATAAAATGAATGGACATTCAGGGCGCTAAGAGCCTATAGCGGAAAAATGAATATGTTCAAATAAAAACTACACAGAAGCAATCTGTGAAACTTCTTACTGTTCTGTGCATTCAACTAACAGATTGAACCTTAATTTATATGGAGCAGTTATGAAACACTCTTTCTGCAGAAAATGCAAGTGAACATTCAGGGCGCTAAGAAGCCTATAGTTGAAAAAGGTATATGTTCAAATAAAAACTACAAAGAAGCTATCTGTGAAACTTCTTACAGTTCTGTGCATTCAACTAACAGAGTTCAACCTTACTTTTGATTGAGCAGTTCTGAAACACCCTTTCTGTAGACAATGCAAGTGGACATTCAGGGCGCTAAGAGGCCTATGGTGGAAAAGGAATACCTTCAAATAAAAATACACAGAAACAATCTGTGAAACTTCTTACGGTTCTGTTCTTTAAATTAACACAGTTGAACCTTAATTTTGATTCAACAGTTCTGAAACACTCTTTCTGTAGAAAATGCAAGTGGACATTCATGGCGCTAAGAGGCCTATAGTGGAAAAGGGAATATCTTCAAACAAAAACTACAAAGAAGCAATCTGTGAAACTTCTTTCTGTTCTGTGCATTCAACTAACAGAGTTGAACCTTAGTTTTGATTGAGCAGTTCTGAAACACTCTTTCTGTAGAAAATACAAGTGGACATTCAGGGCGCTAAGAGGCCCAAAGTGGAAAAAGGAATAAGTTCAAATAAAAACTACACAGAAGATATCTGTGAAACTTCTCTCTGTTCTGTGCATTCAACTAAAAGAGTTGAACCTCAGTTTTGATTGAGGAGTTCTGAAACACTCTTTCTGTAGAAAATGCAAGTGGACATTCATGGCGCTAAGGGCCCATAGTAGAAAAAGAATATCTTCAAACAAAAACTACACAGAAGCAATCTGTGAAACTTCTTTCTGTTGTGTGCATTCAACTAACAGAGGTGAACCTTACTTTTGATTGAGCAGTTCTGAAAAACTCTTTCTGTAGAAAATGCAAGTGGACCTTCGGAGCGCTAAGAGGCCTATAGCGGAAAAAGTAATATCTTCAAATAAAAACTACACAGAAGCATTCTGTGAAACTTCTTCCTGTTCTGTGCATTCAACTAACAGAGTTTAACCTTACTTTTGATTGAGCAATTGTGAAACACTCTTTCTGTAGAAAATGCAATTGGACATTCAGGGCGCTAAGAGGCCTATAGTGGAAAAGGAATATTTTCAAATAAAAACTGCACAGAAGAAATCTGTGAAACTTCTTACTGTTCTGTGCATTCAACTAACAGATTTGAACCTCAGTTTTGATTGAGCAGTTATGAAACACTCTTTCTGTATAAAATGCAATTGGACATTTAGGGCGCTAAGAGGCCTATGGCGGAAAAATGAATATGTTCAAATAAAAACTACACAGAAGCAGTCTGTGAAACTTCTTACTGTTCTGTGCATTCAACTAACAGAATTGAACCTTACTTTATATTGAGCAGTTATGAAACACTCTTTCTACAGAAAATGCAAGTGAACATTCAGGGCGCTAAGAGGCCTATGGTGGAAAAAGGAATACCTTCAAATAAAAACTACACAGAAACAATCTGTGAAACTTCTTACTGTTCTGTGCATTCAACTAACATAGTTCAACGGTAGTTTTTATTGAGCAGTTCTGAAACACTCTTTCTGTAGAAAATGCAACTGGACATTCAGGGAGCTGAGAGGCCTATAGTGGGAAAAGGAATATCTTCAAATAAAAACCACACAGAAGCAATCTGTGAAACTTCTTACTGTTCTGTGCTTTCAACTAACAGAGTTGCACCTTAGTTATTATTGAGCAGTTCTGAAACACTCTTTCTGTAGAAAATGCAAGTGAACATTCAGGGCGCTAAGAGGACTATAGCGGAAAAATGAATATGTTCAAATAAAAACTACACAGAAGAAATCTGTGAAACTTCTTACAGTTCTGTGCATTCAACTAACAGAGTTGAACCTTAGTTTATATTGAGCAGTTATGAAACACTCTTTCTGTAGAAAATAAAGTGGACATTCAGGGCGCTAAGAGGACTACAGTGGAAAAAGGAATAGTTCACAGAAAAACTACACAGAAGCTATCTGTGAAACTTCTCTCTGTTCTGTGCATTCAAATAACGGAGTTGAAGCTTACTTTTGATTGAGAAGTTCTGAAACACTCTTTCTGTAGAAAATGCAATTGGACATTCGTAGCGCTAAGAGGCCTATAGCGGAAAAAGTAATACCTTCAAATTCAAACTACACAGAAGCATTCTGTGAAACTTCTTTCTGTTCTTTGCATTCATCTAACAGAGTTGAACCTTACTTTTGATTGAGCACTTCTGAAACACCCTTTCTGTAGAAAATGCAATTGGACATTCAGGGAGCTAAGAGGCCTATAGTGGAAAAAGGAATATTTTCAAATAAAAACTGAACAGAAGCAATCTGCGAAACTTCTTACTGTTCTGTTCATTCAACTAACATAGTTGAACGTTAGTTTTTATTGAGCAGTTCTGAAACACTCTTTCTGTAGAAAATGCAAGTGGAAAATCGTGGCGTTAAGAGGCCCATAGTAGAAAAAGGAATATCTTCAAACAAAAACTACACAGAAGCAATATGTGAAACTTCTTTCTGTTCTGTGCATTGAACTAACGGAGTTGAACCTTACTTTTGATTGAAGAGTTCTGAAACACTCTTTCTGTAGAAAATTCAAGTTGACCTTCGGAGCGCTAAGAGGCCTATAGCGGAAAAAGTAGTATCTTCAAATAAAAACTACACAGAAGTATTCTGTGAAACTTCTTTCTGTTCTGTGCATTCAACTAACAGAGTTTAACCTTACTTTTGATTGAGCAATTCTGAAACACTCTTTCTGTAGAAAATGCAATTGGACATTTAGGGAGCTAAGAGGCCTATAGTGGAAAAGGTATATTTTCAAATAAAAACTGCACAGAAGAAATCTGTGAAACTTCTTACTGTTCTGTGCATTCAACTAACAGAGTTGAACATTACTTTTGATTGAGCAGTTCTGAAACACTCTTTGTGTAGAAAATGCAAGTGGACCTTCGGAGCGCTAAGATGCCTATAGCGGAAAAAGTAATATCTTCAAATAAAAACTACACAGAAGCATTCTGTGAAACTTCTTTCTGTTCTGTGCATTCAACAAACAGAGTTTAACCTGACTTTTGGTTGAGCAGTTCTGAAACACTCTTTCTGAAGAAAATGCAATTGGACATTCACGGTGCTAAGACGCCTATATTGGAAAAGGAATATTTTCAAATAAAAACCGCACAGAAGAAATCTGTGAAACTTCCTACTGTTCTGTGCATTCAACTAACGGAGTTGAACATCAGTTTTGATTGAGCAGTTCTGAAACACTTTTTCTGTAGAAAATACAAGTGGACATACAGGGCGCTAACAGGACTGTAGTGGAAAAAGGAAAATGTTCACATAAAAACTACACAGAAGCTATCTGTGAAACTTCTCTCTGTTCTGTGCATTCAACTAACGGAGTTGAACATTACTTTCGATTGAGAAGTTCTGAAACACTCTTTCTGTAGAAAATGCAAGTGGACATTCGGAGCGCTAAGAGGCCAATAGCGGAAAAAGTAGTACCTCCAAATACTAACTACACAGAAGCATTCTGTGAAACTTCTTTCTGTTCTTTGCATTCATCTAACAGAGTTGAACCTTACTTTTGATTGAGCACTTCTGAAACACCCTTTCTGTAGAAAATGCAATTGGACATTCAGGGAGCTAAGAGGCCTATAGTGGAAAAAGGAATATTTTCAAATAAAAACTGCACAGAAGCAATCTGCGAAACTTCTTAGTGTTCTGTGCATTCAACTAACCTAGTTGAACGGTAGTTTTTATTGAGCAGTTCTGAAACACTCTTTCTGTAGAAAATGCAAGTGGACATTCAGGGCGCTGAGAGGCCTATAGTGGGAAAAGTAATATCTTCAAATAAAAACCACACAGAAGCAATCTGTGAAACTTCTTACTGTTCTGTGTCTTCAACTAACAGAGTTCAACCTTAGTTATTATTGAGCAGTTCTGAAACCCTCTTTCTTTAGAAAACGTAAGTGAATATTCAGGGCGCTAAGTGGCCTATAGCGGAAAATTGAATATGTTCAAATAAAAACTACACAGAAGCAATCTGTGAAATTTCTTACTGTTCTGTGCATTCAACTAACAGAGTTGAACCTTAGTTTATATTGAGCAGTTATGAAACACTCTTTCTGCAGAAAATTCAAGTGAACATTCAGGGCGCTAAGAGGCCTATAGTTGAAAATGGTATATGTTCAAATAAAAACTACAAAGAAGCTATCTGTGAAACTTCTTACAGTTCTGTGCATTCAACTAACAGAGTTCAACCTTACTTTTGATTGAGCAGTTCTGAAACACCACTTCTGTAGAAAATGCAAGTGGACATTCAGGGCGATAAGAGGCCTATGGTGGAAAAAGGAACACCTTCAAATAAAAACTACACAGAAGCAATCTGTGAAACTTCTTAGGGTTCTGTTCTTCAAACTAACACAGTTGAACCTTAATTTTGATCTATCAGTTCTGAAACACTCTTTCTGTAGAAAATGCAAGGGGACATTCATGGCGCAAAGAGGCCCATAGTAGAAAAAGGAATATCTGCAAACAAAAACTACACAGAAGCAATCTGTGAAACTTCTTTCTGTTCTGTACATTCAACTAACAGAGTTGAACCTTAGTTTTGATTGAGCAGTTCTGAAACACTCTTTCTGTAGAAAATACAAGTGGACTTTCAGGGTGCTAAGGGGCCTATAGTGGAAAAAGGAATAAGTTCAAATAAAAACTACACAGAACATATCTGTGAAACTTCTCTCTGTTCTGTGCATTCAACTAACAGAGTTGAACCTCAGTTTTGATTGAGCAGTTCTGAAACACTCTTTCTGTAGAAAATACAAGTGGACATTCAGGGCGCTAAGAGGACTATAGTGGAAAAAGTAAAATGTTCACATAAAAACTACACAGAAGATATCTGAGAAACTTATCTCTGTTCTGTGCATTCAACTAACGGAGTTTAACCTTACTTTTGATTGAGAAGTTCTGAAACACTCTTTCTGTAGAAAATGCAAGTGGACCATCGGAGCGCTAAGAGGACTATAGCGCAAAAAGTAATACCTTCAAATACAAATTACACAGAAGCATTCTGTGAAACTTCTTTCTGTTCTTTGCATTCATATAACAGAGTTGAACCTTACTTTTGATTGAGCACTTCTGAAACACCCTTTCTGTAGAAAATACAAGTGGACTTTCAGGGCGCTAAGAGGCCTATAGTGGAAAAAGGAATAAGTTCAAATAAAAACTACACAGAACATATCTGTGAAACTTCTCTCTGTTCTGTGCATTCAACTAACAGAGTTGAACCTCAGTTTTGATTGAGCAGTTCTGAAACACTCTTTCTGTAGAAAATACAAGTGGACATTCAGGGCGCTAAGAGGACTATAGTGGAAAAAGTAAAATGTTCACATAAAAACTACACAGAAGATATCTGAGAAACTTATCTCTGTTCTGTGCATTCAACTAACGGAGTTTAACCTTACTTTTGATTGAGAAGTTCTGAAACACTCTTTCTGTAGAAAATGCAAGTGGACCATCGGAGCGCTAAGAGGACTATAGCGCAAAAAGTAATACCTTCAAATACAAATTACACAGAAGCATTCTGTGAAACTTCTTTCTGATCTTTGCATTCATCTAACAGAGTTGAACCTTACTTTTGATTGAGCACTTCTGAAACACCCTTTCTGTAGAAAATGCAATTGGACATTCAGGGAGCTAAGAGGCCTATAGTGGAAAAAGGAATAAGTTCAAATAAAAACTACACAGAATATATCTGTGAAACTTCTCTCTGTTCTGTGCATTCAACTAACAGAGTTGAAACTTAGTTTTGATTGACCAGTTCTGAAACAATGTTTCTGTAGAAAATGAAAGTGGACATTCATGGCGCTAAGAGGCCCATAGTAGAAAAACGAATATCTTCAAACAAAAACTACACAGAAGCAATGTGTGAAACTTCTTTCTGTTCTGTGCATTCAACTAACAGAGTTGAACCTTACTTTTGATTGAGTAGTTCTGAATCACTCTTTGTGTAGAAAATGCAAGTGGAACTTCGGAGCGCTAAGAGGCCTAGAGCGGAAAAAGAAATATCTTCAAATAAAAACTTCACAGAATCATTCTGTGAAACTTCTTTCTGTTCTGTGCATTCAACTAACAGAGTTTAACCTTACTTTTGACTGAGCAGTTCTGAAACACTCTTTCTGTAGGAAATGCAATTGGACATTCAGGACCCTAAGAGGCCTGTAGTGGAAAAGGAATATTTTCAAATAAAAACCGCACAGAAGAAATCTGTGAAACTTCTTACTGTTCTGTGCATTCAACTAACAGAGTTGAACATCAGTTTTTATTGAGCAGTTCTGAAACACTCTTTCTGTAGAAAATGCAAGTGGACAATCATGGCGCTAAGAGGCCCATAGTAGAAAAAGGAATATCTTCAAACAAAAACTACACAGAAGCAATCTGTGAAACTTCTTTCTGTTCTGTGCATTCAACTAACAGAGTTGAACCTTACTTTTGATTGAGCAATTCTGTAACACTCTTTCTGTAGAAAATGCAAGTGGACTTTCGGAGCGCTAAGAGGCCTGTAGCGGAAAAAGTAATATCTTCAAATAAAAACTACACAGAATAATTCTGTGAAACTTCTTTCTGTTCTTTGCATTCATCTAACAGAGTTGAACCTTACTTTTGATTGAGCACTTCTGAAACTCCCTTTCTATAGAAAATGCAATTGGACATTCACGGAGCTAAGAGGCCTATAGTTGAAAAGGTAATATTTTCAAATAAAAACTGCACAGAAGCAATCTGCTGAACTTCTTTCTGTTCTGTGCATTCAAATAACATAGTTGAACGGTAGTTTTTATTGAGCAGTTCTGAAACAGTCTTTCTGTAGAAAATGCTAGTGGACATTCATGGCGCTAAGAGGCCTCTAGTGGAAAAGGGAATATCTTCAAACAAAAACTACAAAGAAGCAATCTGTGAAACTTCCTTCTGTTCTGTGCATTCAACTAACAGAGTTGAAACTTAGTTTTGATTGAGCAGTTCTGAAACACTCTTTCTGTAGAAAATGCAAGTGGACATTCTTGCTGCTAAGAGGCCCATAGTAGAAAAAGGAATATCTTCAAACAAAAACTACACAGAAGCAATCTGTGAAACTGCTTTCTGTTCTGTGCATTCAACTAACAGAGTTGAACCTTAGTTTATATTGAGCAGTTATGAAACACTCTTTCTGCAGAAAATGCAAGTGAACATTCACGGCGCTCTGAGGCATATAGTTGAAAAAGCTATTTGTTCAAATAAAAACTACAAAGAAGCTATCTGTGAAACTTCTTACAGTTCTGTGCACTCAACTAACAGAATTCAAACTTACTTTTGATTGAGCAGTTCTGAAACACCCTTTCTGTAGAAAATGCATGTGGACATTCAGGGTGCCAAGAGGCCTATGGTGGAAAAAGGAATACCTTGAAATAAAAACTACACAGAAGCAATCTGTGAAACGTCTTACGGTTCTGTTCTTTAAACTAACACAGCTGAACCTTAATTTTGATTGAACATTTCTGAAACACTCTTTCTGTAGAAAATGCTAGTGGACATTCATGGCGCTAAGAGACCTGTAGTGGAAAAGGGAATATCTTCAAACAAAAACTACAAAGAAGCAATCTGTGAAAGTTCTTTCTCTTCTGTGCATTCAACTAACAGAGTTGAACCTTAGTTTTGATTGAGCAGTTCTGACACACTCTTTCTGTAGAAAATGCAAGTGAACATTCAGGGCGCTAAGAGGCCTAGTACGGAAAAATGAATATGTTCAAATAAAAACTACACAGAAGCAATATGTTAAACTTCTTACTGTTCTGTTCATTCAACTAACAGAGTTGAACCTTAGTTTTGATTGAGCAGTTCTGAAACACTCTTTCTGTAGAAAATGCAAGTGTACCTTCGGATCGCTAAGAGGCCTATAGCGGAAAAAGTAATATCTTCAAATAAAAACTACACAGAAGTATTCTGTGAAACTTCTTTCTGTTCTGTGCATTCAACTAACAGAGTTTAACCTTACTTTTGATTGAGCAGTTCTGAAACACTCTTTCTGTAGAAATTGCAATTGGACATTCAGGGCGCTAAGAGGCCTATATTGGAATAAGGATTAAGTTCAAATAAAAACTACACAGAAGATATGTGTGAAACTTCTCTCTGTTCTGTGAATTCAACTAACAGAGTTGAATCTTAGTTTTGATTGAGCAGTTCTGAAACACTCTTTCTGTAGAAAATGCAAGTGGACATTCATGGCGCTTAGAGGCCCACAGTAGAAAAATTAATATCTTCAAACAAAAACTACACAGAAGCAATCTGTGAAACTTCTTTCTGTTCTGTGCATTCAACTAACAGAGTTGAACCTCAGTTTTGATTGAGCAGTTCTGAAACACTCTTTCTGTAGAAAATACAAGTGGACATTCAGGGCGCTAAGAGGACTCTAGTGGAAAAAGGAAAAAGTACACATAAAAACTACACAGAATCTACCTGTGAAACTTCTCTCTGTTCTGTGCATTCAACTAACGGAGTTGAACCTTACATTTGATTGAGAAGTTCTGAAACACTCCTTCTGCAGAAAATGCAAGTGGACCTTCGGAACGCTAAGAGTCCCATAGTGGAAAAAGTAATACCTTCAAATACAAACTACACAGAAGCATTCTGTGAAACTACTTTCTGTTCTTTGCATTCATCTAACAGAGTTGAACCTTACTTTTGATTGAGCACTTCTGAAACACCCTTTCTATAGAAAATGCAATTGGACATTCAGGGAGCTAAGAGTCCTACAGTGGAAAAAGGAATATTTTCAAAAACAACTTCACAGAAGCAATCTGCGAAACTTCTTACAGTTCTGTGCATTCAACTAACATAGTTGAACGGTAGTTTTTATTGAGCAGTTCTGAAGCACTCTTTCTGTAATAAATGCAAGTGGACATTCAGGGCGCTGAGAGGCCTATAGTGGGAAAAGAATATCTTCAAATAAAAACCACACATAAGCAATCTGTGAAATTTCTTACTGTTCGGTGAATTCAACTAACAGAGTTGAACCTAAGTTATTATTGAGCAGTTCTGAAACACCCTTTCTGTAGATAATGCAAGTGGACATTCAGGGCGCTAAGAGGCCAATGGTGGAAAAAGGAACACCTTCAAATAAAAACTACACAGAAGCAATCTGTAAAACTTCTTTCTGTTCTGTGCATTCAACTAACAGAGTTGAACCTTAGATTTGATTGAGCAGTTCTGAAACACTCTTTCTGCAGAAAACACAAGTGGACATTAAGCGGGCTTAGAGGCCTGTAGTGGAAAAAGGAATATGTTCAAATAAAAACTACACAGATGATATCTGTGAAACTTCTTACTGTTCTGTGCATTCAACTGACAGAGTTGAACCTTAGTTTATATTGAGCAATTATGAAACACTCTTTCTGCAGAAAATGCAAGTGAACATTCAGGGCGCTATGAGGCCTATAGTTGAAAAGGTGTATGTTCAAATAAAAACTACAAAGAAGCTATCTGTGAAACATCTCACAGTTCTGTGCATTCAACTAACAGAGTTCAACCTTACTTTTGATTGAGCTATTATGAAACACCCTATCTGTAGAAAATGCAAGTGGACATTCAGGGCGCTAAGAGGCCTATGGTGGAAAAAGGAATACCTTCAAATAAAAACTACACAGAAGCAATCTGTGAAACTTCTTACAGTTCTGTGCATTCAACTAACACAGTTGAACCTTAGTTTTGATTGAGCAGTTCTGAAACACTCTTTCTGTAGAAAATGCAAGTGGACATTCGGAGCGCTAAGAGGCCTATAACGGAAAAAGGAATACCTTCAAATACAAACTACACAGAAGCATTCTGTGAAACTTCTTTCGGTTCTTTGCATTCATCTAACAGAGTTGAACCTTACTTTTGATTGAGCACTTCTGAAACACCCTTTCTATGGAATATGCAATTGGACATTCAGGGAGCTAAGAGGCCTATAGTAGAAAAAGGAATATTTGCAAATAAATCTGCACAGAAGCAATCTGCGAAACTTCTTACTTTTCTGTGCATTCAACTAAAATAGTTGAACGGTAGTTTTTATTGAGCAGTTCAGAAAAACTCTTTCTGTAGAAAATGCAAGTGGACATACAGGGCGCTGAGAGGCCTAAAGCGGGAAAAGGAATATCTTCAAATAAAAACCACACAGAAGCAATCTGTGAAACTTCTTACTGTTCTGTGCATTCAACTAACAGAGTTGAACCTTAGTTATTATTGAGCAGTTCTGAAACACTCTTTCTGTAGAAAATGCAAGTGAACATTCAGGGCGCTAAGAGGCCTATAGCGGAAAAATGAATCTGTTCAAATAAAAACTACACAGAAGCAATATGTGAAACTTCTTACTGTTCTGTGCATTCAACTAACAGAGTTGAACCTCAGTTTTGATTGAGCAGTTATGAAACACTCTTTCTGCAGAAAATGCAAGTGAACATTCAGGGCTCTAAGAGGCCTCTAGTTGAAAAAGTTATATGTTCCAATAAAAACTACAAAGAAGCTATCTGTGAAACTTCTTACAGTTCTGTGCATTCAACTAACAGAGTTCAACCTTACTTTTGATTGAGCAGTTCTGAAACCCCCATTCTGTAGAGAATGCAAGTGGACATTCAGGGCGCTAAGAGGCCTATGGTGGAAAAAGGAATACCTTTAAATAAAAACTACACAGAAGCAATCTGTGAAACTTCTTACGGTTCTGTTCTTTAAACTAACACAGTTGAACCTTAATTTTGATTGAACAGTTCTGAAACACTCTTTCTATAGAAAATGCAATTGGACATTCAGGGCGCTAAGAGGCCTATAGTGGAAA
Source organism: Nomascus leucogenys (assembly GCF_006542625.1). Classification (NCBI taxonomy): domain Eukaryota; kingdom Metazoa; phylum Chordata; class Mammalia; order Primates; family Hylobatidae; genus Nomascus; species Nomascus leucogenys. The sequence continues at coordinate 50,721 of NW_022096299.1, forward strand.
AGGGAATATCTTCAAACAAAAACTACAAAGAAGCAATCTGTGAAACTTCTTTCTGTTGTGTGCATTCAACTAACATAGTTGAACTTTAGTTTTGATTGAGCTGTTCTGAAACACTCTTTCTGTAGAAAATACTAGTGGATATTCAAGGCGCTAAGAGGCCTATAGCGGAAAAAGGAATAAGTTCAAATAAAAGCTACACAGAAGATATCTGTGAAACTTCCCTCTGTTCAGTGCATTCAACTAACAGAGTTGAACCTTAGTTTTGATTGAGCAGTTCTGAAACACTCTTTCTGTAGAAAATGCAAGTGGACCTTCGGAGCGTTAAGAGGCCTACAGCGGAAAAAGTAATATCTTCAAATAAAAACTACACAGAAGCATTCTGTGAAACTTCTTTCTGTTCTGTGCATTCAATTAACAGAGTTTAACCTTACTTTTGATTGAGTAGTTCTGAAACACTCTTTCTGTAGAAAATGCAATTGGACATTCAGGGCGCTAAGAGGCCTACAGTGGAAAAGGAATATTTTCAAATAAAAACTGCACAGAAGCAATCTGCGAAACTTCTTACTGTTCTGTGCATTCAACTAACAGAGTTGAACGTCAGTTTTGATTGAGCAGTTCCGGAACACTCTTTCTGTAGAAAATACAAGTGGACATTCAGGGCGCTAAGAGGACTATAGTGGAAAAAGGAAAAAGTTCACATAAAAACTACACAGAAGATATCTGTGAAACTTCTCTCTGTTTTGTGCATTCAACTAACAGAGTTGAAACTTAGTTTTGATTGAGCAGTTCTGAAACACTCTTTCTGTAGAAAATGCAAGTGGACATTCATGGTGCTAAGAGGCCCATAGTAGAAAAAGGAATAACTTCAAACAAAAACTACACAGAATCAATCATTGAAACTTCTTTCTGTTCTGTGCATTCAACTAACAGAGTTGAATCTTACTTTTGATTGAGCAGTTATGAAACACTCTTTCTGTAGAAAATGCAAGTGGAACTTCGGAGCGCTAAGAGGCCTACAGCGGAAAAAGAAATATCTTCAAATAAAAACTACACAGAAGCATTCTGTGAAACCTCTTTCTGTTCTGTGCATTCAACTAACAGAGTTTAACCTTACTTTTGATTGAACAGTTCTGAAACACTCTTTCTGTAGAAAATGCAATTGGACATTAAGGGCGCTAAGTGGCCTATAGTGGAAAAGGAAAATTTTCAAATAAAAACTGCACAGAAGAAATCTGTGAAACTCTTTACTGTTCTGTGCATTCAACTAACAGAGTTGAACCTCAATTTTGATTGAGCAGTTCTGAAACACTCTTTCTGTAGAAAATACAAGTGGACATTCAGGGCGCTAAGGGGACTATAGTGGAAAAAGGAAAAAGTTCACATAAAAACTACACAGAAGCTATCTGTGAAACTTATCTCTGTTCTGTGCATTCAACTAACGGAGTTGAACCTTACTTTTGATTGAGAAGTTCTGAAACACTCTTTTTGTAGAAAATGCAAGTGGACCTTCGGAGCGCTAAGAGGCCTATAGCGGAAAAAGTAATACCTTCAAATACAAACTACGCAGAACCATTCTGTGAAACTTCTTTCTGTTCTTTGCATTCATCTAACAGAGTTGAACCTTACTTTTGATTGAGCACTTCTGATACACCCTTTCTATAGAAAATGGAATTGGACATTCAGGGAGCTAAGAGGCCTATAGTGGAAAAGGAATATTTTTATATAAAAACTGCACAGAAGCAATCTGCGCAACTTCTTACTGTTCTGTGCATTCAGCTAACAGAGTTGAACCTTAGTTTATATTGAGCAGTTATGAAACACTCTTTCTGCAGAAAATGCCAGTGGACATTCAGGGCGCTAAGAGGCCTATGGTGGAAAAAGGAATACCTTCAAATAAAAACTACACAGAAGCCATCTGTGAAACTTCTTACTCTTCTGTTCTTTAAACTAACACAGTTGAACCTTAATTTTGATTGAACAGTTCTGAAACACTCTTTCTGTAGAAAATGCAAGTGGACATTCATGGCGCTAAGAGGCCTATAGTGGAAAAGGGAATATCTTCAAACAAAAACTACAAAGAAGCAATCTGTGAAACTTCTTTCTGTTCTGTGCATTCAACTAACAGAGTTGAACCTTAGTTTGGATTGAGCAGTTCTGAAACACTCTTTCTGTAGAAAATACAAGTGGACATTCAGGGCGCTAAGAGGCCTATAGTGGAAAAAGGAATAAGTTCAAATAAAAGCTACACAGAAGATATCAGTGAAACTTCCCTCCGTTCAGTGCATTCAACTAACAGAGTTGAAACTTAGTTTTGATTGAGCAGTTCTGAAACACTCTTTCTGTAGAAAATGCAAGTTTACATTCATGGCGCTAAGCGGCCCAAAGTAGAAAAGGGAATATCTTCAAACAAAAACTACACAGAAGCAATCTGTGAAACTCTTTCTGTTCTGTGCATTCAACAAACAGAGTTGAAACTTACTTTTGATTGAGCAGTTCTGAAACACTCTTTCTGTAGAAAATGCTCGTGGACTTTCGGAGCGCTAAGAGGCCTACAGCGGAAAAAGTAATATCTTGAAATAAAAACTACAAAGAAGCATTCTGTGAAACTTCTTTCTGTTCTGTGCATTCAACTAACAGTGTTTAACCTTACTTTTGATTGAGCAGTTCTGAAACACTCTTTCTCTAGAAAATGCAATTGGACATTCAGGGCGCTAAGAGGCCTATAGTGGAAAAGGAATATTTTCAAATAAAAACTGCACAGAAGAAATCTGTGGAACTCCTTACTGTTCTGTGCATTCAACTAACAGAGTTGAACCTCAATTTTGATTGAGCAGTTCTGAAACACTCTTTCTGTAGAAAATACAAGTGGACATTCAGGGCGCTAAGAGGACTATAGTGGAAAAAGGAAAAAGTTCACATAAAAACTACACAGAAGCTATCTGTGAAACTTATCTCTGTTCTGTGCATTCAACTAACGGAGTTGAACCTTAATTTTGATTGAGAAGTTCTGAAACACTCTTTCTGTAGAAAATGCAAGTGGACCTTCGGAGCGCTAAGAGGCCTATAGAGGAAAAAGTAATACCTTCAAATACAAACTACGCAGAACCATTCTGTGAGACTTCTTTCTGTTCTTTGCATTCATCTAACAGAGTTGAACCTTACTTTTGATTGAGCACTTCTGATACACCCTTTCTATAGAAAATGGAATTGGACATTCAGGGAGCTAAGAGGCCTATAGTGGAAAAGGTATATTTTTAAATAAAAACTGCACAGAAGCAATCTGCGCAACTTCTTACTGTTCTGTGCATTCAAATAACAGAGTTGAACCTTAGTTTATATTGAGCAGTTATGAAACACTCTTTCTGAAGAAAAAGCCAGTGGACATTCAGGGCGCTAAGAGGCCTATTGTGGAAAAAGGAATACCTTCAAATAAAAACTACACAGAAGCTATCTGTGAAACTTCTTACTCTTCTGTTCTTTAAACTAACACAGTTGAACCTTAATTTTGATTGAACAGTTCTGAAACACTCTTTCTGTAGAAAATGCAAGTGGATATTCATTTCGCTAAGAGGCCTATAGTGGAAAAGGGAATATCTTCAAACAAAAACTACAAAGAAGCAATCTGTGAAACTTCTTTCTGTCCTGTGCATTCAACTAACAGAGTTGAACCTTAGTTTGGATTGAGCAGTTCTGAAACACTCTTTCTGTAGAAAATACAAGTGGACATTCAGGGCGCTAAGAGGCCTATAGTGGAAAAAGGAGTAAGTTCAAATAAAAGCTACACAGAAGATATCAGTGAAACTTCCCTCCGTTCAGTGCATTCAACTAACAGAGTTGAAACTTAGTTTTGATTGAGCAGTTCTGAAACACTCTTTCTGTAGAAAATGCAAGTTTACATTCATGGCGCTAAGCGGCCCATAGTAGAAAAGGGAATATCTTCAAACAAAAACTACACAGAAGCAATCTGTGAAACTTCTTTCTGTTCTGTGCATTCAACTAACAGAGTTGAACCTTACTTTTGATTGAGCAGTTCTGAAACACTCTTTCTGTAGAAAATGCTCGTGGACTTTCGGAGCGCTAAGAGGCCTACAGCGGAAAAAGTAATATCTTCAAATAAAAACTACACAGAAGCATTCTGTGAAACTTCTTTCTGTTCTGTGCATTCAACTAACAGTGTTTAACCTTACTTTTGATTGAGCAGTTCTGAAACACTCTTTCTGTAGAAAATGCAATTGGACCTTCAGGGCGCTAAGAAGCCTATAGTGGAAAAGGAATATTTTCAAATAAAAACTGCACAGAAGATATCTGTAGAACTCCTTAATGTTCTGTGCATTCAACTAACAGAGTTGAACCTCAGTTTTGATTGAGCAGTTCTGAAACACTCTTTCTGTAGAAAATACAAGTGGACATTCAGGGCGCTAAGGGGCCTATAGTGGAAAAGGAATAAGTTCATATAAAAACTACACAGAAGATATCTGTGACACTTCTCTCTGTTCTGTGCATTCAACTAACAGAGTTGAACCTTACTTTTGATTGAGAAGTTCTGAAACTCTCTTTCTGTAGAAAATGCAAGTGGACATTCGGAGCGCTAAGTGGCCTATAGCGGAAAAATTAATACCTTCATATACAAACTAAACAGAAGCATTCTGTGAAACTTCTTTCTGTTCTTTGCATTCATCTAACAGAGTTGAACCTTACTTTTGATTGAGCACTTCTGAAACACGCTTTCTATAGAAAATGCAATTGGACATTCAGGGAGCTAAGAGGCCTATAGTGGAAAAAGGAATATTTTCAAATAAAAACTGCACAGAAGCAATCTGCTAAACTTCTTACTGTTCTGTGCATTCAACTAACATAGTTGAACGGTAGTTTTTATTGAGCAGTTCTGAAACACTCTTTCTGCAGAAAATGCAAGTGAACATTCAGGGCGCTATGAGGCCTATAGTTGAAAAAGGTATATGTTCAAATAAAAACTACAAAGAAGCTATCTGAGAAAATTCTTACAGTTTTGTGCATTCACCTAACAGAGTTCAACCTTACTTTTGATTGAGCAGTTCTTAAACACCCTTTCTGTAGAAAATGCAAGTGGACATTCAGGGCGCTAAGAGGCCTATGGTGGAAAAAGAAATACCTTCAAATAAAAACTACACAGAAGCAATCTGTGAAACTACTTACGGTTCTGTTCTTTAAACTAACACAGTTGAACCTTAATTTTGATTGAACAGTTCTGAAACACTCTTTCTGTAGAAAATGCATGTGGACATTCATGGCGCTAAGAGGCCGATAGTGGAAAAGGGAATATCTTCACACAAAAACTACAAAGAAGCAATCTGTGAAACTTCTTTCTATTCTGTGCATTCAACTAACAGAGTTGGACCTTAGTTTGAATTGAGCAGTTCTGAAACCCTCTTTCTGTATAAAATACAAGTGGAAATTCAGGGCGCTAAGAGGCCTATAGTGGAAAAAGGAATAAGTTCAAATAAAAACTACACAGAAGATATCTGTGAAACTACTTTCTGTTCTGTGCATTCAACTAACAGAGTTAAACCTTACTTATGATTGAGCAGTTCTGAAACACTCTTTCTGTAGAAAATGCAAGTGGACATTCATGGCGCTAAGAGGCCCATAGTAGAAAAAGGAATATCTTCAAACAAAAACTACACAGAAGCAATCTGTGAAACTTCTTTCTGTTCTGTGCATTCAACTAACAGAGTTGAACCTTAGTTTTGATTGAGCATTTCTGAAACACTCTTTCTGTAGAAAATGCTCGTGGACATTCGGGGCGCTAAGAGGCCTACAGCGGAAAAAGTAATAACTTCAAATAAAAACTACACAGAAGTATTCTGTGAAACTTCTTTCTGTTCTGTGCATTCAACTAACAGAGTTTAACCTTACTTTTGATTGAGAAGTTCTGAAACACTCTTTCTGTAGAAAATGCAATTGGACATTCAGGGCGCTAAGAGGCCTATAGTGGAAAAGGAATATTTACAAATAAAAACTGCACAGAAGAAATCTGTGGAACTTCTTACTGTTCTGTGCATTCAACAAACAGAGTTGGACCTCAGTTTTGATTGAGCAGTTCTGAAACACTCTTTCTGTAGAAAATGCATGTGGACATTCTTGGCGCTAAGAGGCCCATAGTAGAAAAAGGAATATCTTCAAACAAAAACTACACAGAAGCAATCTGTGAAACTACTTTCTGTTGTGTGCATTCAACTAACAGACGTGAACCTTACTTTTGATTGAGCAGTTCTGAAAAACTCTTTCTGTAGAAAATGCAATTGGACATTCAGGGCGCTAAGAGGCCTATAGTGGAAAAGGAATATTTACAAATAAAAACTGCACAGAAGAAATCTGTGGAACTTCTTACTGTTCTGTGCATTCAACAAACAGAGTTGGACCTCAGTTTTGATTGAGCAGTTCTGAAACACTCTTTCTGTAGAAAATGCATGTGGACATTCTTGGCGCTAAGAGGCCCATAGTAGAAAAAGCAATATCTTCAAACAAAAACTACACAGAAGCAATCTGTGAAACTACTTTCTGTTGTGTGCATTCAACTAACAGACGTGAACCTTACTTTTGATTGAGCAGTTCTGAAAAACTCTTTCTGTAGAAAATGCCAGTGGACCTTCGGAGCGCTAAGAGGCCTATAGCGGAAAAAGTAATATCTTCAAATAAAAACTACACAGAAGCATTCTGTGAAACTTCTTTCTGTTCTGTGCATTCAACTAACAGAGTTTAACCTTACTTTTGATTGAGCAGTTCTGAAATACTCTTTCTGTAGAAATTGCAGTTGGACATTCAGGGCGCTAAGAGGCCTATAGTGGAAAAGGAATATTTTCAAATAAAAACTGCACAGAAGAA
>NW_022096300.1:0-3045 GCF_006542625.1 Nomascus leucogenys
CTATAGTGGAAAAAGGAACATCTTCAAATAATAACTACACAGAAGCATTGTGTGAAACTTCTTTCTGTTCTGTGCATTCAACTAACAGAGTTGAACCTTACTTTTGATTGAGCAGTTCTGAAACTCTCCTTCTGTAGAAAATGTAGGTGGACATTCAGGCAGCTAAGAGGCCTATAGTGAAAAAAGTAATATCTTTAAATAAAAACTACACAGAAGCATTCTGTGAAATTTCTTTCTGTTCTGTGCATTCAACTAACAGAGTTGAACCTTACTTTTGACTGAGCAGTTCTGAAACACACTTTCTTTAGAAACTGCAAGTGAACATTTGGAGCCCTAAGAGGCCTATAGTGGAAAAAGGAATATCTTCATAAAAAACTACACAGAAGCATTCTGTGAAACTTGTTTCTGTTCTGTGCATTCAACTAACAAGATTTGAACCTTACTTTTATTGAGCAGTTCTGAAACACTCTTTCTGTAGAAAATGCAAGTGGACATTCAGGGCGCTAAGAGGCCTACAGTGGAAAAAGGAATTATCTTCAAATAAAAACTACACAGATGCAATCAGTGAAAACTTCTTACTGTTCTGTTGCATTCACTAACCAGAGTTGAACCTTACTTTTGATTTGAGCAGTTTTGAAAAACTCTTTCTGTACAAATGTAAGTGGACCTTCGGATCGCTAATAGGACTATAGCCGAAAAAGTATAATCTTCAATAAAAACTACACAGAAGCACTCTGTGAAACATCTTTCTGTTCTGTGCATTCAACTAACAGAGTTTGAAGCTTACTTTTGATTGAGCATTTCTGAAAGACTCTTTCTGTAGAAACTGCAAGTGACATTCGGAGTGCTAAGAGCCTATAGCGGAAAAAGGAATATCTTCAAATAAAAACTACACAGAGCGTTCTGTGAAATTAATTTCGTTCTGTGCATTCAACTAACAGAATTGAACCTTACTTTTGATTGAGCAGTTCTGAAAAACTCTTTCAGTAGAAACTGCATGTGGACTTCCGGAGCGCTAAGAGGCCTACAGTGCAAAAAGGAATATCTTCAAATAAAAACTACACAGAAGCATTCTGTGAAACTTCTTTCTGGTCTGTGCATTCAACTAACAGATTTGAACCTTACTTTTGATTGTGCAGTTCTGAAACACTCTTTCGGTAAAACTGCAAGTTGACATTCGGAGCGCTTAAGAGGCCTATAGTGCAAAAAAGGAACATCTTCAAATAAAAACTACACAGAAGCATTTCTGTGAAACTTCTTTCTGATCTGTGCATTCAAATAACAGAGTTAAACGTTACTTTTGGTTGAGCAGTTCTGAAACACTCTTTCTGTAGATACTGCAATTGGACATTCGGAGCGCTAAGAAGCCTGTAGTGGAAACAGGAATATCTTCAAATAAAAACTACACAGAAGCATTCTGGGACACTTCTTTCTGTTCTGTGCATTCAACTAACGGAATTGAACCTTACTTTTGATTGAGCAGTTCTGAAACACTCTTTCTGTAGAAACTGCAAGTGGGACATTTGGAGAGCTAAGAGGCCCATAGTGGAAAAGTAATATCTTCCAATTAAAACTGCACAGTAGCTTTCTGTGAAACTTCTTTCCGTTCTGTGCATTCCGCTACATAGTGAAACTTACTTTTCATTGGCGTTGTACCTCTTTCTTGTTGAAACTGCAAGTGGATTTCAGGCGTTAGAGTCTTATAGAGGAAAGAGGAATTATCTTCAAATAAAAACTACGGAAGCATTCTGTGAAACTTCTTTCTTGTTCTGTGCATTCAATAACAGAGTGACCTTCCTTTGGATTGAGCATCTGAAAGATCTTTCTGAAGTAACTGCCAGGGACATTGCCGAGCGCTAAAGAGGCCTATAGTGCAAAAAGGAATATCTTCAAAATAAAAACTACACAGAAGCATACTGTGAAACTACATTCTGATTTGTGCATTCAACTAACAGATTTGAACCTTACTTTTGGTTGAGCATTTCTGAAAGTCTCTTTTTGTAGAAACTGCAATTTGCATTCGGAGCACTAAGAGGCCTATTGTTGAAAAAAGCAATATCGTCAAACAAAAAACTATCCAGAAAGCATTCTGTGAAATTTATATGTGTGTTGTGCTTTCAAGTAACCGAGTTGAACCTACTTTTCATTGATCATTTGTGAAACTCTCTTTTGTAGGAACTGCATGTTGACATTCAGAAGTGCTAAGAGGCCTATAGTGGGAAAAGGAATATCTTCAAATAAAAACTACAGAGAAGCATTCTGTGAAATTAATTTCTGTTCTGTGCATTCAAGTACCAGAGTGTTGAACATTACTTTTTGATTGTGCAGTTCATGAAACACTTTTTCAGTCAGAAAACTGCAACAGTGGATATTCGGAGCGCTAAGAGGCCTATAGTGGAAAACAGGATTAATCTTCAAATATAAAAGTAACTACACAGAAGCATTGGGTGGGTGAAAACTTCTTTCTGTTCTGTGCATTCAACTAACAGAGTTGAACCTTACTTTTGATTGAGCAGTTCTGAAACTCTCCTTCTGTAGAAAATGTAGGTGGACATTCAGGGCAGCTAAGAGGCCTATAGTGAAAAAAGAATATCTTTAAATAAAAAACTACACAGAAGCATTCTGTGAAATTCTCTTTCTGTTCTGTGCATTCAACTAACAGAGTTGAACCTTACTTTTGACTGAGCAGTTCTGAAACACACTTTCTTTAGAAAACTGCAAGTGACATTTGGAGCCCTAAGAGGCCTATAGTGGAAAAGGAATATCTTCATATAAATAAAAACTACACAGAAGCATTCTGTGAAACTTCTTTCTGTTCTGTGCATTCAACTAACAGATTTGAACCTTACTTTTGATTGAGAATTTCTGAAACACTCTTTCTGTAGAAAATGCAAGTGGACATTCAGGGCGCTAAGAGGCCTATAGTGGAAAAAGGAATATCTTCAAATAAAAACTACACAGATGCAATCAGTGAAATTTCTTACTGTTCTGTGCATTCAACTAAACAGAGTTGAACCTTACTTTTGATTGAGCATTTTGAAAAAC
>NW_022096301.1:0-17004 GCF_006542625.1 Nomascus leucogenys
TTTTCTCTCTGCCTTCCTTTATCTGTTTCTTGCTCCTTTTGTCCCTCCGTCCATCCTTCCCTCTGTTCTTCCTCCCTCCCCCGTTTTTTTCCTCCCTTTCTGCCTCCCTCCCTCTTTCTCTCCCTTCCAGGGTCACTCAGTCCATCCATCTTTTCCTAGCTCCGTCCTTCCGTCCCACTCTGTCTCCATTCCTGTCCTCCTTCCGTCCCACTCTGTCTCCATTCCTGTCCTCATCTCTGCCTGCCTTCCCTCTTGCCTGGAAAGGGCAGCACCTCGGTTTGCGCGAGGTCTCGGGTCTACATTTAGTTGCAAGGCGCTCCATGGTGCTGGCGAGGAGGCTGGCGGGACACGGATTGGCAAGTGATGGTGAGCGAAGAGGCAGAGGGGTCGAGCCACGGAAAGGAGAACTGGCCTGGCTTCTGCCCGGGCCCGGTGTTTCGCGGACTGCGGTCTCTGCCAACCCGACTGAAGAACGCGGGGAAAAAGGGATGAGAGCTCCGCCTGGGCTGGTTAGAAAACCTAGCCTGCTACCCGCAAACCCGCACGTGAGCAGTAGACAGCCCACCTCCCGGCACCTGGGCAGGCCCTGGGATCCCCGGGATGCTCAGGAAAGAATGACAGCCCTCCTCTGTGTGGAGTCTCTCGCTGGACCTGGAACTCAGGGATCCTAGACAGGTCAGCTGGAAGGGAAGACACGTCTCTCCATACCGAGTCAGAGGTTCACCGCGAAAGAGAGGCCGCCGCCTGCCCCCACCCTGCCCTAACCCCGCGTCCTAAAGCTCCTCCAGCAGAGCCCGGTGTCCTTCCTGTCTGAGGAGTGGTTGCAGCGGAGCGGCCTCTTGCACGTCCTTCAGCTCCTCCAGTGGCGCCGGATCTAGGAAAGGTTGTGACTTTTTTTTTTTTTTTTTTTTTTTTTGAGACGGAGTCTCGCTCTGTCGCCCAGGCTGGAGTGCAGTGGCGCAGTCTCGGCTCACTGCAAGCTCCGCCTCCTGGGTTCACGCCATTCTCCTGCCTCAGCCTCTCTGAGTAGCTGGGACTACAGGCGCCCGCCACCACGCCCGGCTAATTTTTTGTATTTTTAGTAGAGACGGGGTTTCACCGTGGTCTCGATCTCCTGACCTCGTGATCCGCCCGCCTCGGCCTCCCAAAGTGCTGGGATTACAAGCGTGAGCCACCGCGCCCGGCCAAAGTTTGTGACTTTTGCTGAAACTCTGGGGTCGACAGGAACTCATCTAACAGCCTGGAGGTGAGTGCAGACGAGCGACCCGGCTCCTGGAGCGCTTGGGAGGGCGCCTGGATGGCTTGCATCTGTGCTTGACGCGGAGGCCTCCGGGGTCGCGAGCTTCGGAGGTGAAGGTGCCCCGTCTTCGGGTTCCCACGCCGCCCCGGTGACCTGGGGCTCCAGCCCCACCACGGACTGCCCTGGGACGTGGCTGGCGCAAGCACACCTTGGCCCTGTGGCCCGGTTTGAGCGGGCCCTGGCTGTCCCACCGCGCAAGGGCCCGGCAGGCCGTCGCGCTGCTAGTCCCGGTCCTCCCGGCATTTGCTCAGGTGCGGAGGACACCGAGGAGTCTGAGGGTGGGAGAGCGCCCCTTCCGGAGGAGCCAGGGCGGCGTAGGCAAAATCCCCACCTGCCGGGGCAGGTTGGGAGATCCCTTCTGCCGGCGCGGCCTGGCTGGGCTGGAGCAGGGGCACGGCCCTTGCTCTCTGGCTCAAGAAAGCACCCTGTGGGAGAGTCCCAGGCGCGCAGGGCATGCGGGGTGCGGGGAGCCCCGTTCACCACGCCCCGGTGTGGGCGAAGGCGACCGACCAGGGAGCAGGGTGACACCCCCGGGGGGCGCGGTGCACAGGCCGCCTGTGTGCGCGGGCGCCCTGCCACCCTGTCCCGGGTACCTGTCCCTTCGATTCTGAAACCAGATGTGAATCCTGGACTCTGGGAGGCCCGTCTCTCTGGCCAGTTCTTCCCTGGTGGCGATGCCTGGAAAGCGATCCTTCTCAAAGGCTCGAACCGGCAGGGCGGTCTGGGATCCGGTGACATCGGTCCGCTTTCTCCTGTCTTCTTGCGGGCCGCGTCTCCAGGGCCAGGGCCGAGATTCCCGCCGGTGCTGCCTCAGCTGACGTGACCTCCCATTCTGAAACCAAATCTGGACCCTGGGCTCCGGAATGCCTATGGCCTGGGCCAGCCCTTCTCTGGTGGCGATGCCCAGGTATGGGTTCCGCTGAAAGCGGGCTCGCAGGGCCTCGCTTTGGCTCTGGGTCCAAGGGAGTCTCCTTCGCCGTCCTCGTCCTTGGGCTTCCGCGGGGAGGGTGCTGTCCGAAGGTGTCGGGAGAGCCATCGCGGGGAGCCCCGGCCGGAATTTCACAGACGGACACGGGCAGAGAGAGGCCGGCGGGCTCCCGTGCACCTCAGCCGGCCTGTGCACTGCGCGCAGGTCCAGCCAGGAGGCCCTTAGAAAGACCTACCACCTCCACCCCGTTATTAACTTGCATGAGCTCTGGGGCCCAAGGTCCCGGGGTAGCCCCCTCTGAAGCCGAAAACTTCAGGGACCAGGGCCTTGTGGGGTGGGTGGGTGTAGGGCCAGATTGGAGGGGAAAGAGGGGCTTCGGGGGCTGGCTCTCTGAGGTTCTCCAGTAATTCTATGGAAACTGGAAGCAGCTGTCTTGACTCGCACAGTTTTCAGGCAGAAACCACCCTGAAGGGTGGAGTGCGGAACTGAACTTCCATGACAGTCTTGAGTTTTCCAGGCCCTCTCCGGGAAGGCGGCAATGCCTGTGTGTGTCGCCGTTGCCGTGATAGTCTCACACACGAAGGGGTGTATCTCGTTCATTTTCATGTAGAAAACGAGAGCGAAACTACAGAGAAAAGAAACGTCCGGTGCATCACGGCCTGACCACGGATTCCTGTTTCTTGCAACAAGGGGAGTCTCCACTGTGGCCTGTTTGGAAACCGGAAAGGGGAGGGAAGTCACGATGCTGCTTTTCCACGCTTCGCTGGAGGTTTCTGTGTCCCCACAGAGCTCAGGAAACAGTCAACATGGTCACGCTTTCGGGGGCCGGAGACACGTGAGCAACAGGCCCCCCCTTGCAGAGGGCAAAGGAACGTGGAACACGGAAACATGGTTCACTCTGCCTGAGTGTGACTGCTCTGTTGCAGACTCAGCGTGGGGCTATGTCATCTGTGAACCATGTGGATGAAAAACGGACAATCACCCGAGTCTCTGCTCATTGCTCTCTGGGCAATTGGATCATTCCTTGGGAGGCGGAATTCGTCTGAATCGCTCTGGGATGAGGTGACCCAGGCTGGTGAGCGCCCCGCAGGCTGACGTGGCTGTCAGCCCAGCACTCAGCCTGCACTGGGCACCCAACATTTTCCCAGAGTGCAAGGTCCTGCTGGTCCTAGAGGCAGAAGACCGCTTTTCTCTCTGCCTTCCTCTCTCTGTCTCTTGCTCCCTTTCTCCTTCTGTCCTTCCCTTCCTCCCTCCTGCCTCCCTACCTCCCTTCCTCACCCTCTCCCCACTTTCTCCTTTCCAATGTCCCTCTGTCCATCTGTCCTTTTCTCGCTCCATTCCTCCCTTTCTCTCTATCTCTGTTCCTCTCCCCATCTCTATTTTTCAACATTGTATGACCCCATTGTGTGTATCTATGTGTTAACATTTTTTTAGCAAAAAAATTCATTTTCATTAATATATGTACATTGTTATTTAGACACGTTATTTATGTATGTGCATTTGTTTAATAGACATAATTTATTTCAGAGTTATTCTACAGCATAGTGTAAGCGTAACTCATAAGCAGTGTCAACCCAAAAATTGTGTGACTCACATTACTGTGATTCTTTTCTATTGCAGTGGTCGAGAATAAAATCTCTATATCTCCAATTTATATCAGTCTATTACCATTGAATTGGCCCCATTTCCTGTAGTGATAGAACACTATTCCCGTACTATGACAAGAGCTGTGGGCGGTGGGGAGGTCAAGGATAGGATGACACAGAAGTGAAGATAAGACATTCTCTTTTTCACATCTTTATTAAATACAAATTCCATATTAAAGAAATTTAAGATTCCAAACAACATTAATGTTTATTTCATCACATAAAATGAAATTATAAAGCAACCAAATAAGTAATTAATACACTTAGATAATGAAAGATTGTATGATCTCAGTACAAAATACAAGCAGAATATACGTCAAATATAACAAAATACACTGTATTGTAGTATGCGATGAAATCTCCATATCCTGCAATATAGTACAATCAATTGAAATGTATAAAATACAATAAAATATAAATTTAGGATTTTAAAATGAAATAAAACATGAAGCAGTTCAATAAATAAGTACAATCATTTACCATTTAATATATCTTGACTTAAATTTTATGTAGAAATATTAAAAGTAAACAGCTTGCATAGTAATTTTACTATAATTATATCAAATTGTAAAAATGTATAGACATTTTTTCACAGGGAGTGCTATTAATGGTTTGTGGATATTAGTACTCCATGGGTTCAGGCTGGAAGAGTGAGAGCCTACAACATTTTCCGGATTAACAGTGAAGCAATTTCTTGGTAAGGGGGCTCATGCCTGTAATCCCAGCACGTTGGGAGGCGGAGGCTGGCGGAGCACCTGAGTTTGAGGCCAACGTGGCCAAAGTGACAAAACTCTCTACTAACAATACAAGAAAAAAAAATTAGCCAGGCATGGCAGTACATTCCTGTAGTCCCAGGAACTTGGGAGGCTGAGGCATGAGAATTGTTTGAACCCAGGAAGCAGAGCCTGCAGCGAGCTAAGATTTTGCCACTGCACTCCAGCCTGGGTAACATAGCAAGACTGTCTCAAAAAAAAAAAAGGATCATATAATTTTATATTTGCTTTTCTACAGTCTAAAATGTGCAAATTCACGATTACATTATAATATTTTTCTGATTATATAGAAATGCACGACTGTCATCAGACATCCAAAAGGCATCAAATGACTAACATTAAATATAAAATTTGTCTATAGCCTTAGTGGTCTGCAAAATGCAGGGCTCACCATTCTGAGTATACCACTCAAGTTTCTTTCCTATGACTTCTTCAGGTTCTGTCATTTATTAACGCAGTGTGTCTAAAATTGTCGCTGCTGGTCATCTGGAAGAATCTGAGAAGAAGCAGGTCCTTGTTCTCATTCCCAGAGCTGCATCTCTGCTGAATAGGGTCAAGGTGCTCCCAGCTTAGCCTCATCTGATCCACTGACAGGTTCAGTTATCTCCTGCCCAGGGAAGGGCTGGGCTTCTCTCTCCAGGGCTGAATCCCCAGGACCAGGCAGTGTGCTGGGACAAGCCAGCCCTCTGCAGGGAAGACATAAGCTGCCTGGGTGGCCATGGAATACAAGGTCTGCACCTGGGCACACAGAGGCCCCCGGAGCTGAGTGAGCAGTGTCAGCTGCTCACAGGTCAGTGGGGAATGGATCTGCTGTGTCCACACCTGGGCTAGGTCTTGATAAACAGCCTCTGACATAGCTCGCACCGAGGTCACCAAGCTTTTTCGAAGTGACGGTGTTTGGACTCCTAGGGGCCGAGAACTGTGCCGCTTGCTGTGCCGAGTGCGAGCCCTGGAACGTCCCCTATGGTAGGTATCACAGGTCTCCTGGATTTCACTGTTGTGCACAGCAGTGGAGGATCTTGATTTCTTTTTCAACATCAAGCTGCACTCCTCTTCTGGACGGTTCCCTGCAAAGAAAGCATGTGAGAGACTCACCAGAGCAGTCCCCACAGACCCTCATTTCCAGAACACCCTGTGCACCCAGGTGAACCCAACTTGTCTCTCCCATTCCTTCCTGACCATCTCAGCACTGGAATGAAGTGAGGCTGAACCTCTTGTGAGTCCCCAGATATTCTCAGAGTGCTAAGATCTCAAAAACTTACTCGTCAATAAATAACTCCCTTTCCGCTCAAGACTCGTTTAAAAGTTTCCTGATTATTTGCCTTTTGGGGCAAACCAAAAACAAAAAAACCACCACCACCACCAACAACAAAAAACATCAAGACTCTACCTGCTCTGTCTTGGCAGCTGTTTTTGGAACTGATTTTTCTTTTCCTGCAGTTTTCCCGATATGAGCTGGACTGTGGTTCTGTGAACACAATGAGAGTTTGAGAAAGTGCCTCCAGCTGAACACCCTGAAATTCCTAGTCCATCCTGGACACACAGGAGCTGAGGTTGCCACTGAACCCCAGCTCTCTTCTGTTCTCCAGTGTCCAGGATCTGTACGGCCCTGGCTGCCAAGGAACTCCCAGTTTCCTTGCCAGGGGAGCCTGTGTTGCTGCCCTTGCCCTTCTCACCTTGAAAGAGTCAAATCTTACCTGATCCAGCAGTGCTGTTCCCGGCCTTCAGCTTGGTTTCCTCAGAATTCTCCTTGTTTGGATTGGGCTCTGATCCTGCTGCAAAAGAAAGTTAAGATGACTCACCTCTCCCTAAGCAGAGTCCCATAATCGATCTCTGATGCATGTTTGTGAATCAGTCTTTCATGGAAGCTCTTCAGCCAGTGTCACGAGTGAACACATTTCTCAAAGTCCCCTGAGGGCACTAAGCCATTTCTCATCCCCAATCTCAAAACAAAACCCTACCAAAGACACATAGCTCAGTGTCCCTGATTCCAACCCTCCTTCCAGCCTCCATAGGAGCAGCCCAAGGCCTTACCTTGCCTTTGTATGTGCTTCTCACTGGAATGGGAGAAGGTGGTCTTGCCTTTTCCTTTGAATGTTTTCTTCTCATCTGAGCCCTTTTCTGTAAAGGAGATCGGTTGGAAAGGGGGCTGGTCAGTGGGGCATCGGATGGAGGAGCAGTGGAGATCAGCTTCATTTCCTTTTCCCATGTTGAAGCTCAAGTGAAAGGTGCACTCTCTCACACGTCCAAAGGCAGAGTGTGGGTTATTCTGATAGACCTGGCTTTTATACGTCCCTCACCTGGGCGTGGCTTACTCTGATTGGCCGAACAGTTTTCTCATTCCTGCCGCTTCTTAGAGCCTCAATCAGAATTTTCTTGCTGTAGTTCTACTGGGGACCTAGACACAGTTAAGGGAGACATTTTCAGGATCCTGTCATAGTGTCAAGAAAACAAAGAAACTGGAGCACAGGGATCAGAAGATCAGGGAATCATTTCTTCCGATTTCTGTCCCAGTTCCTACCTGGAAGTATTTATGATCTTGTTCACCTTTCAAGATGCACAATTAAACATGCCTATATTGACATACGTTATATATTTTGCACAGAAAGAGAATTTATTATACATGGTGTTAACATTGTATGCATAGATATTATAATTTCTTAAATGCTTGGAAACAACAAATGTCAAATTATGGTTGATTGTATTAGATCCACACATGATGAAATAAAAATGCAGAGAAAAAATAAATACCAAATGAAATGACCCTTCCTACCTTAAAAATGGGGAAGATAATTAGATCAAATGCAATAAAATTGAATTGATTAGGTTGAGCCAGTGCTAACCTAATCAGCTCCTGATTCCTGAGGTAGCAAAAAGTCTAGGTGGAAAAAGTTTCCCCCTTTCTCACCCTTCCTCAGTCATCCTGGGAGCGCCATTGTGTTCTGTGGAATTTATTCAGCCTCCCTAATAGAAATGGACTTGGTCTCAAACAGGTAACCCAACTGATCACAAGAAAAACAGCCTCGATTCTGAACATCAGCTCCGGTCTTCACACCGCAGACACCACCTGAATCCCGTCAAAGCCCACATTGTTTCTCAACAGCACCATATTCCAGGGCAGCCTCTCAAAATTGCCTCAGTGAGAAGGGACAAGGTGTGGTGGAGCTCCAGGTTCAGACCAGCTGTCTCATCCCTTCCTACTGTGGCGAAGTCTGTCTCTGCTGGTCAGAACCCTCCAACTAGCATAGTCTATGTCCAAGCAAGTGTCCCCTAAAAGGACCTTCTTGTCTCCCCCTCTGCTGAGGAAAGCATGCAGGAATGAGACTTTCTATGTTAGGGAGTACTCAGCCTCCAGTCCCACATGACTTGATTGACTGATGAACTGATTCCTTGAGGAGGAGAAAGACACGGGGAAAAGACTGTGTTGGGTGAGTCTGTGTTTTCCCAGCTGTGCTGCCTGTGCAAATAGTGGAACCAAAAAAAAAAAATAGTGGTAGACACACACTGCCTAGTGAAATTGTCTGAATGTAAATGGAACTTATCATAATATGATATCGTTATATATTATAACATTATGATATCATAAAATTTATTTTACATCTAAATAAATTTTGATATTTTATGATGTAACATATAAAATGTGGTCAGGTAATTTTATAAGAAAATTGAATTAAATTTTGTAACAACATTAACATATAAACTCAATAGAAAGTTGGGAAAATTGTCTGCTTTTGTGTAAATGACTGCTTTTTGGATAACTCTATAAAAGGTATGAAGAGGGGTCTGCTACTTACAGGCACGGTGGCTCATGCCTGTAATCCCAGCACTTTGGGAGGCCAAGGCGGGTGGATCACCTTAGGTCAGGAGTTCATGCTAGCCTAGCCAACATAAGGAAACCCTATCTGTACTAAAAATTCAAAAAAAAAAATTAACTGAATGTGGTGCTCACGTGCGTAATGCCAGCTACTTAGGAGGCAGGAGGATTGCTTGAATCCAGAGGCAGAGGTTTTTGGGTGAGCCAAGATCACGCCACTTGCACTCCAGCTGGGCAACAGAGCAAAAACTTGGTCTCAAAAAAGAAAAAAAACTCAGGCTTATTTTTATCAAAATCTATATTTAAATAAACAATTCTAGTGTTCCCTTTCAATAAAAATCCGAAACCAAAAACAAACAAAAAAATTTCTAGGTAATTTACCCATGAATAGAAAAACTGTTAAATTGGGTACTTTTATTTTTAAGAGAGGATTGTTTACATGGATGTGTTGATGTGTCAAACACGCCACAGTTAAAATTGTACCTATTTTTGACAATACTGACTCTAAACCTCTGGATGGACTGCAGTGTGCAATCGCAGCTCACTGCAGCCTTGACCTCCCGACTCCAGTGATGCCTCCAAGTCAGCTTCCCAAATAGCTGTACTACAAGTGTGCACCACTACGCCCAACTAACTTTAAAAAATTGTTTAAGCGATGAGCTCACTCTCTTGCCCCGGAGGTCTGTTATGTGCCTATATCTTACTCAAAAAAAAAAAAGAACTTATTAAAAGATAAAGTCTGAGTTAAAAATGGGTTCACATTAATGATTTTTAATTTGGTACTTCTATTGTTAAAAGAGGATTGGTTTATATGGGTGTGTTTATGTGTAAAAAGCTAACAAGTCGAACCTTTATTTTTTTTTTGAGACAGAGGCGCACTCTGTCACCCAGGCTGCTTGTGTAGTGGCACATCACAACTCCCTGTAGCCTCAACTCGTAGAATCAAGAGATCCTGCTATTCAACATCCCAAGTAGCTGGAACTACAACATGCACCACTGATCCTGATTAATTAAAAAAATTTTAATAAAGATGTGGTCTCACTATGCTGCCCAGCTGCTCTCAAACTCCTGACTCAAATGATCCTCCCTGCCTGTCATTCCAAAGTGATGGGATTAAACAGCTTAAGCCATTGTGCTCAGCCAAGAGTTACCTTCAATGAGCACATATTTTATATCAGAAAAAATAATAATAAATAATAAAGTCTGTGTAAGAAATGATTGAAGTATAGATAATACAAAATTGACATGTATTAGTTGTTCTTGAGCCTGGGTAACAGGCCTATTGTAGTGTTTCTTTTATTTTGTGGTGTTTTAATTTTCTGTAAAAAACATGTGTGATATACAAAGTTGATCTACAATGTTAGCTCTTAAGATCTAGTGACTTTGGGGGAGAAAAAGAGAGATAAAGTGGCTGCCAGGGCATCAGTGAAGCTGGTTCTATTTCCAGGTTACACATGGTGTTCACTTGTAATAATTCATTGAACTTACATGATTCTTTGTATACATCTTTCTGCATGGAATTGTTATACATATATAAAATTTAAATATTGCCTATCTGCACAAAATTTTCACTTCATATCTCAGAATAAAGCACTGTTTTGTATTGTTTTAAAGTGGGACAGGGTTTGCTCAGGCATAATCAGATGGATATTAATATTCCCAAGGTATTTACTTATGTCCTAACACTTTGTGGACCTTTCTAGTCTTTCCCATGTTTACATCAATTTGTAGTAAGACAGTTTTAATTTTTTAGGGTATAGGTCAAGCATGGTGGATCATGCCTCCACTCTCAGCTCTTTGGGAGGCCAAGCAGGAGGATCATTCGAGTCCAGTATTTTGAGTTTTTTAGGATGCAATTATTATCAGCAAAGTCCTCTCCCCACAAGTGAGTTTCAGCAATGCAGGGGCCCTAGTGTATACTATTCATTTGGTATGAGTAGAACTGGATTGATTCAGGAATAAAATGTGCAGCAGAGGTCAGTTCAGCAAAGAAAAGTAGGTAATGCAGGTAAGATCAGAAGACCACAACACAGCAGCAGCAAATCTTCCATTTATTTCAGGAACCCATTTGCCACTAGTCACCAGAAGGGCTGATTTAAACCAGTAGTTTGGGACTTGGTTGTACCCCATAGTCCCCAGAGAGCTTTAAACAGCACTGTGGCTCAGTCCCATTGCAAGGATTCTGAATTCATTCACCTATTGCCTTTTGAGTTTAGGTAGTTTTAAAGCCTCCCTGGTTGATCCCGTGTGCACCCAGGGGGAACAACCCCTGGTTCGGGGTTGAGAAATGCGTTTTGATGCCCATGCATTCCATGTGTACAGCCGTGATTTGCCCCATGGCCACTCCTGAGTTTGGGGTCTTAGAAAATACACTTGTTCTGTTAAAATCAAAAAAAACAACTTCAAAACACCCTCAGCTCTTTGGCTAAAATGCAGCAGGAGAAAATATCTTCTCACAGATGTATCTGAATGGCACTGCTTTCAGAGTAAACGGTGGTTTCAAGCACAATATAGCACTTTTTTCCCAAAGGCTTTCAAGGCCTTTTACTGTCATTATCCTTATGAATCACAGGAATAAAAAGTCATAGTTATATAACTGTCAAATATTGTATTAGGAAAAATTAAGGTCATATCTTCTATGCTCAGGTACCCTCATTAAAATCATTTAAACCCATCTGCCCTGGGTGGTGGCTCACACCTGTAAATTCCAGCACTTTGAAAGGCAGAGGCTGGAGGATCACTTGAGCTCAGGAGTCCAAGACCAGCGTGCTCAACATAGAAAAACCTCATCTCTGCCAAAAATACAAATATTATCTGGTTGTGGTAGTGTGCACATGTGGTCCCAGCTACTTGGGAGGCTGAGGTGGAGAATCGCTGGAGCACAGAATGTCAAAGCTGCAGTGAGCCACTGCACCTCAGCCAGAATGACAGGGAAAGAGACCCTGTCTCAGAAATAAAAATAAATAAAGAGACCCATTCTTTCAGACACCCTCATTCTTCTACATAAAAACACATGGGCTTTGACTGAAATGTTTTAAGATGAACTGAAGATTCTCCCGTGATCAGGAGCAGTAGATGGGGGTTGCTTCCTTCGTGTTCTTTGATTGAAGCAAGGCAGAGGTCTGGAGAACTCAAACTAGTAAATACTCAAACTTGGTAAATATATCAATTACTTCTTTTCATATGATGTATTAAGCTATTCTTGAATTGATATTTAAAAAACTGAGACTGGGTTATTTATAAGAAAAGAGTTTGATTGGCTCATGGTTCTGCAGGCTGTACAGGAAGCACAGCACCAGCGTCTGCTTCTGGAAGGCCTGGGGAAGTTACAATCATAGTGAAAGAGAAGCAGGCATCTCACATGGTAGAACAGGAAAGATGGGGGAGGGATGTACCACACTTCTAAACAACCAGATCTCTCGAGTACTCACTATCACAAGGAAGGCACAGAGCCATGAGGGACTCACCCGGTGATTCAACCACCTCATCCCCAGGGCCCCACCTGCCACATTGGGGATTAAATTCAATATGAGATTGGAGGGGACATCTAAACCACATCACGTGACCATCAGAAAAACAGATGAAGAATTCATGGTTTCTGCTGTCCAGAAACTTTTCATCTAGAGCAAACGGATTAATGTGCTGAATTCAGCATCCTGTGGTCTGAAGGGAAATGGATTAATGGCTGAATTCAGCATCCTGTGGTTGGAAGGGAAATGGATTAATGGCTGAATTCAGCATCCTGTGGTTGGAAGGGAAATGGATTAATGGCTGAGTTCAAAATCCGTAGTCAGAGGGAAATGGATTAATGGTTGAATTCAGCATCCTGTATTCGGAAGGGAAATGGATTAATGGCTGAATTCAGCATCCTGAGGTCAGAAGGGAAACGGATTAATGGCTGAATCCAGCATCCTGTGGTTGGAAGGGAAAGGGAGCTGCACAGGGGGCCTTGGCTGCATTTGCTCCACTTCCTTTATGCTGTTCCTTGAGTTCCCATGTCACCACCTGAAGGCTATTCATGGACAAAAGAATTATTGTTATTGTTGTGATTAGTCTATTTTCTTTATCTTGGTAAAAATAAGTTTTTAGCTTCTCATATAATTGTCCTAAAAAACCCTAAGAGTTTTGCTTAAGTTTCTTGTTATCCTGTGTTATAAAAATTGACAGGGAAGTGGCTAAAACAGATTAAATTACACAAGCTCTAAGAGTCAAGTCTCTGTCAGGCAGCTTAGGAAAGACAGAACTGGAGATACTCCACAAGCATGAATATCAGAAACATGGGATCCACTTTCTGTTCCAGCCTGCCCAGATCCACCCCTCTTCTAAGGCCTCATCCAGATCTGGCCTCACCCAGAATCTTCTCTCACCGAACTGATTAAAGGAGACCATATATTCGGGTGGGGCCCTGCCGCCTCTCCTGAGTTGGTGCCCACAATTTCCTAAAATGGAAAAGCAGATAAATGGAAGAAATAATTCTATATTTGGGGCTATAATTTCTTTTTCATTGAAGCCAGTGCTTCTAGAGACACTCCACCTAGCAACTTGTTTTCCACTCCTGAAAATTCAGTAGCTGCTCCACAGGCACAAGAAGGTAAATATAAATATAAAACACCTCTCTGAGCAGTTACCCTTTTTCTCTATCCCGCTCATCTGTTTATATAGCTTTTATTCTGCACATTTCATTTTTCAGGTAAATAATTTTTAAAATGGAAGAAAAAAATAGAAATGCTAGGCCCTTCATTTAAATCCTGAAAATTACAGAAAACTTAGCATCCAACTCCCAGGGTGCTATGAGGATTAACTCACATCATGTAATGTTTCCTGAACAGTGCTCTATAACAGACTTCTGAACACATAGTATGTGCTCAATAAAGATTGTATTAACTCATGTGCACGTGTTTTCCAAATGCAGACTTACTCAAACATTGATGCCTTCTCTAGGCTTTCTAAACTGTCAAGAGCCAGCAGAAAATGACATGTTTGAAAATGGTGATTGGTGGCTTACACTTTGGGCCAAAAGTATTTGTGTTGTGGTAAGAGTGTTGGTGTCAGGAGCTCTGTGCTGTGCCTACTTTTTCTAGCTGGTACTACTATATTGGATGTAGTAGAAGAAATATCAGTATTAAGAGGAGACTTTTTAAGAAGCCAAATCATGGACCCTTCCAAACCTGCAGAATCACATTACTAAGAGAGAGCCTGGAATTGGAAATAATTCATATGCACATTGAAACTTGAGAGGCAGCTGGGCGCGGTGACTCACGCCTGTAATTCTAACACTTGGGAGGCCAAAGTCAGCAGATCACCTGAGGTCAGCAGTTCAAGACCAGCCTGGGCAACATGGCCAAACCATGTCTCTACTAAAACATACAAAAATTAGCCAGGTGGTGGTGGCTGGTGCCTATAATCCTAGCTACTCGGGTGGCTGAGACTGCAGAATCACTCAAACCTGGAAGGTGGAGGTTGCAGTGGGCCAAGATGGCACCACTGCACTCCTGCCTGGACAATGAGTGAAAACTCTGTCGAAAGAAAGGAAGAGGAAAGAAAGAAGAAAGAAAGAAAGAAAGAAAAGAAAGAAGAAAGAAAGAAAGAAAAAGAAAGAAAGAAGAAAGAAGAAAGAAAGAAGAAAGAAAAGAAAGAAAGAAAGAAGAAAGAAAGAAAGAAAGAAAAACATGAGAGGCAATGCTTAGATAAGTGGCTGTCAGCCCATACTTCCAGCCATAATCACATGGCCAGCTTAAGAAAAACCATCACCTGTGCCTCCCCAGAGACTCTGTCTATTGGTCTTGGTGGGAGCATCTATGTGGTTATAATTAGAAAGTCAAATTGTCCCTCTTTGATGATTATATAATATCATATATACAAAAATTCTAAAGACCACCAAAAAAACTCTTAGATTTGATAAATAAATTTAATAATGTTTCAGGATGCAAAAATCAATGTACAAAAATTTGTAGCATTTTTATACATTAATGATGATCAAGCTGACAACTGAATTAAAAGTCACTTCCTTTTGCAATAGCTACAAAAAGGTAAATGCTTAGAAATACAATTAGCAAAGAGATGAACGATCCTACAAAGGAAACTACAAAAACACTGATGAAAGAAATTGTACATGACACAAATGAGAAAAACATCCCATGCTCATGGATTGGAAGAACTACGATCATTAAAACGGCTCTACTGCCAAAGCAATCTACATATTAAATGCATTCTTACCAAAATGCCAATGTATTTTTTTAAAATTAGAAAAAGAAAACACTAAGATTCACATGGAACCACAAAAAGAGCTTGAATAGCCAAAGCAAATCTAAGTCAACAGAGTAAAGCTGGAGATATTACATTATCTGACTTGAAATTATGCTAGAAGCCTGTAGTAACCAAACAGCATGTACTGATATAAATTGACACATCAATCAATGATACAGAATAGAAACCTAGAAATAAAGCCACATACCTACAAACAACTGATCTTTTACAAAGTCAACAAAAACATACACTGGAGAAATGACATCCTATTCAACAAATTGTGCTGGAAAAATTATATTGCCATATGCAGAGGTATGGAATGGGACCCCTACGTCCCACCATATACAAAAATCAACTCAATATGGATTAAATGACTAAAATGTAAGACCTGAAACTATAAAAAATGCTAGAAGAAACTCTAGGATAAACTCTTCTGGAGATTGATTTGGACAAAGATCTCAAAAGCAGATGTAACGATAACAAAAATAGACAAAAGGAACTCAAACTAAAAAGCTCCTGAAAATGAGCTTTTTAATTAACACAGTGAACAGAAAACCTATGGAACGAGATAAATGTTTACAATTTTGCATGTGACAAAGATCTAATGTCCAGAATATACAAGAAACTCAAACAGCTCACAAAAATAAAACAAGTAACCTCATTAAAAAGCAAGCAAAGAACATGAACATTAAAAAAAAGTCAATGATGTCAATGGTCAACAAGCATGTAAAAGATGCTTAACGTTGTCAATGATCAGAGAAATGCCAATTAAAAACCACAATGAGATACCAACTTACACCATGCAGAATGGCTATTACTAAAAAGCAGAAAATGAGCTATCGGCAAGGATACAGAGAAAAGAGAACACTTATACATTGTTTGTGGGAAAGTAACTTTCAACAACCTCTATGGAAAACAGTATGTAGATTTCAAAATAGACTAAAAGTAGAACTTCCATTTGATTCAGCACTCCCACTACTTGGTATCTACCCAGAGGAAAATAATTTGTTACATAAAGAAAATACCCATTCTCACTTTTATCACAGCACTATTCACAATAGCCAATATATGAAATCAATTTAAATTTATCAATCAATAATTGAATAAAGAAAATGTGCTATACAAATATACCATGGAATGCTACTCAGCCATGAAGAAGAATAAAATCACGTCTTTTGCAACAACATGAATAAAACCAGAGGCCTTTATTGTAAGTGAAAAAACTCTGAAACAGAAAATCAAATTCTGTATTTTGTCACTCGTAAGTGGGAACCCAATTATGCACACACTTGGATATAGAGACTAGAAAAATAGACACTGGAGACTCAGAAAGATGGGAGGTTGGAGAGCATTTAGGAATGAGAAAATAGCTAATGGGAGAATAAAGAACATTCAGATGATTGTCACACCAAAAGCCCATAATTCTTCACTATGCAACATGCTTCTGAAAGGGAGCTGCATTTGTACTCTCTAACGTATTAATAAAGAGATTTAAAAAAAAAAGGCCTGGTGCAGTGGCTCAAGCCTATAATCCCAGCATTTTGGGAGGCTGAGGCGGGCAGATCACGTGGTCAGGAGTTCAAGACCAGCCTGGCCAATATAGTGAAACCCTGTATCTACTAAAAATACAAAAATTAGCCGGGCATGGTGGAGCACACCTGTAGTCCCAGCCTCCCGGGAGGCTGAGGCAAGAGAATCACTTGAACCAGGGAAGCGGAGGTTGTGGTGAGCCGAGATTGTGTCACTGCACTCCAGCCTGGGGAACAGAGGGAGACTCGGTCTCAAAAAAAAAAAAAAAGAAAGAGAAAAAAAACTTTGGCTTCTATCAAGAGGACAAACTGAATAGACCCCATAATTTTCATAAATAATTAGATTGGGCAAAAAAATTTTAATAAAAATAAATAAAAATAATATTGTATTTTAAGAATGGTATAGAAAGATAATTTGATGAATTAGAGTAGTTAGTACTTAGCATATACAATATGTTAGGCAAGATTCTAAGCCACTTAGACCTTTATGGACAGAATATGTAATAGAGTAAAATAAATAACACAAAGATTCATTGGCAATGACAAATTGACATATTTTCAATCATATTAGATGATATTAAAACCATTAACAAATTTACTGTTTTGTTTCATAATAAAAAAGAATGTTAAATAACTTCCTTAAAAAGTTTGACTTATTAGGCATATGGATAAATGGGCGGCATTTTGACCAGCAGACAGAGGATACACATTTTCAAAGACCAGACAAAATTATTTATTTTTTGGGGGACGAGAGAATAGTTTTATTAT
>NW_022096302.1:0-20914 GCF_006542625.1 Nomascus leucogenys
AAACACTCTGTTGAAAAACAAGTGGACATTCAGGGCGCAGAGGCCTATAGTGGAAAAAGGAATAAGTTCAAATAAAAACTACACAGAAGCAATCTGTGAAACTTCTTACTGTTCTGTGCATTCAACTAACAGAGTTGAACCTTAGTTTTATTGAGCAGTTATGAAACACTCTTTCTGCAGAAAATGCAAGTGAACATTCAGGGCGCTAAGAGGCCTATAGTTTGAAAAGTTATATGTTCAAATAAAAACTACAAGAAGCTATCTGTGAAACTTCTTACAGTTCTGTGCATTCAACTAACAGAGTTCAACCTTACTTTTGATTGAGCAGTTCTGAAACACTCTTTCGTAGAAAATGCAAGTGGACATTCAGGGCGGAAAGAGGAATATAGTGGAAAAGGAATAAGTTCAAATAAAAACTACACAGAATATATCTGTGAAATTTCTCTCTGTTGGGTGCTTTCAACTAACTGATTTGAACCTTAGTTTTGATTGAGCATTTCTGAAACACTCTTTCTGTAGAAAATACAAGTGGACATTCAGGGCGCTAAGAGGACTATAGTTGAAAAAGGAAAATGTTCTCATAAAAACCACACAGAATCTATCTGTGAAACTTCTCTCTGTTCTGTGCATTCAACTAACGGAGTGAACCTTACTTTGATTGAGAAGTTCTGAAACACTCTTTCTGTAGAAAATGCAAGTGGACCTTCGGAGCGCTAAGAGGCCTATAGCGGAAAAAGTAATACATTCAAATACAAACTACACAGAAGCATTCTGTGAAACTTCTTTCTGTTCTGTGCATTCAACTAACAGAGTTGAACCTTACTTTTGATTGAGCAGTTCTGAAACACTCTTTCTGTAGAAAATGCAATTGGACATTCAGGGCGCTAAGAGGCCTATAGTGGAAAAGGAATATTTTCAAATAAAAACTGCACAGAAGAAATCTGTGAAACTTCTTACTGTTCTGTGCATTCAACTAACAGAGTTGAACCTCAGTTTTGATTGAGCAGATCTGAAACACTCTTTCTGTAGAAAATACAAGTGGACATTCAGGGTGCTAGGAGGACTATAGTGGAAAAAGGAAAAAGTTCACATAAAAACTACACGGAAGCTATCTGTGAAACTTCTCTCTGTTCTGTGCATTCCACTATCGGAGTTGAACCTTACTTTTGGTTGAGAAGTTATGAAACACTCTTTCTGTAGAAAATGCAAGTGGACTTCGGAGCGCTAAGAGGCCTGTAGCGGAAAAAGTAATACCTACAAATACAAACTACATAGAACATTCTGTGAGACTTCTTTCTGTTCTTTGCATTCATCTAACAGAGTTGAACCTTACATTTGATTGAGCACTTCTGAAACACCCTTTCTATAGAAAATGCAATTGGACATTCAGGGAGCTAAGAAGCCTATAGTGGAAAAAGGAATATTTTCAAATAAAAATGCACAGAAGCAATCTGCGAAACTTCTTACTGTTCTGTGCATTCAACTAACATCATTGAACGGTAGTTTTTATTGAGCAGATCTGAAACACTCTTTCTGTAGAAAATTCAAGTGGACATTCAGGGCGCTGAGAGGCCTATAGTGGGAAAAGGAATATCTTCAAATAAAAACCACACAGAAGCAATCTGTGAAACTTCTTACTGTTCTGTGCATTCAACTAACAGTGTTGAACCTTAGTTATTATTGAGCAGTTCTGAAACACTCTTTCTGTAGAAAATGCAAGTGAACATTCAGGGCGCTAAGAGGCCTATAGCGGAAAAATGAATATATTCAAATAAAAACTACACAGAAGCAATCTGTGAAACTACTTACGGTTCTGTTCTTTAAACTAACACAGTTGAATCTTATTTTGATTGAACAGTTCTGAAACACTCTTTCTGTAGTAAATGCAAGTGGACATTCATGGCGCTAAGAGGCCTATAGTTGAAAAGGGAATATCTTCAAACAAAAACTACAAAGAAGCAATCTGTGAAACTACTTTCTGTTCTGTGCATTCAACTAACAGAGTTGAACCTTAGTTCTGATTGAGCAGTTCTGAAACACTCTTTCTGAAGAAAACACAAGTGGACATTCAGGGCGCTAAGAGGCCTATAGTGGAAAAAGAAATAAGTTCAAATAAAAACTACACAGCAGATATCTGTGAAACTTCTTTCTGTTCTGTGCATTCAACTAACAGAGTTGAACCTTAGTTTTGATTCAGCAGTTCTGAAACACTGTTTCTGTAGAAAATGCAAGTGGACATTCATGGCGCTAAGAGGCCCATAGTAGAAAAAGGAATATCTTCAAGCAAAAACTTCACAGAAGCAATCTGTGAAACTTCTTACTGTTCTGTGCATTCAACTAACAGAGTTGAACCTTAGTTTTTATTGAGCAGTTCTGAAACACTCTTTCTGTAGAAAATGCAAGTGGACCTTCGGAGCGCTAAGAGGCCTATAGCGGAAAAAGTAATATCTTCAAATAAAAACTACACAGAAACATTCTGTGAAACTTCTTTCTGTTCTGTGCATTCAACTAATAGACTTTAACCTTACTTTTGATGGAGCAGTTCTGAAACACTCTTTCTGTAGAAAATGCAATTGGACATTCAGGGCGCTAAGAGGCCTATAGTGTAAAAGAAATATTTTCAAATAAAAACTGCACAGAAGAAATCTGTGAAATTTCCTACTGTTCTGTGCATTCAATTAACAGGGTTGAACCTCAGTTTTGATTGAGCAGTTCTGAAACACTCTTTCTGTAGAAAATACAAGAGGACATTCAGGGCGCTAAGACGACTACAGTGGAAAAAGGAAAAAGTTCACATAAAAACTACACAGAAGCTTTATGTGAAACTTCTCTCTCTTCTGTGCATTAAACTGACGGTGTTGAACCTTACTTTTGATTGAGAACTTCTGAAACACTCTTTCTGTAGAAAATGCAAGTGGACCTTCGGAGCGCTAAGAGGCCTATAGCGGAAAAAGAAATATATTCAAATAAAAACTACAGAGAAGCATTCTGTGAAACTTCTTTCTGTTCTGTGCATTCAACTAACAGAGTTGAACCTTACTTTTGATTGAGCAGTTCTGAAACCCTCCTTCGGGAGAAAATGCAATTGGACATTCAGGGCGCTAAGAGGCCTATAGTGGAAAAGGAATATTTTCAAATAAAAACTGCACAGAAGGAATCTGCGAAACTTTTACTGTTCTGTGCATTCAACTAACATAGTTGAACGGTAGTTTTTATTGAGCAGTTCTGAAACACTCTTTCTGTAGAAAATGCAAGTCCACATTCAGGGCACTGAGAGGCCTATAGTGAGAAAAGGAATATCTTCAAATAAAACCCACACAGAAGCAATGTGTGAAACTTCTTACAGTTCTGTGCATTCAACTAACAGAGTTGAACCTTAGTTTATATTGAGCAGTTATGAAACACTCTTTCTGCAGAAAATGCAAGTGAACATTCAGGGCGCTAAGTGGCCTATAGTTGAAAAAGGCATATTTTCAAATAAAAACTACAAAGAAACTATCTCTGAAAATTCTTACAGTTCTGTGCATTCAACTAACAGTGTTCAAACTTACTTTTGATTGAGCAGTTCTGAAACACCCTTTCTGTAGAAAATGCAAGTGGACATTCAGGGCGATAAGAGGCCTATGGTGGAAAAAGGAATACCTTCAAATAAAAACTACACAGAAGCAATTTGTGAAACTTCTTACGGTTCTGTTCTTTAAACTAACACAGTAGAACCTTAATTTTGATTGAACAGTTCTGAAACACTCTTTCTGTAGAAAATGCATGTGGACATTCATGGCGCTAAGAGGCCTATAGTGGAAAAGGAATATCTTCAAACAAAAACTACAAAGAAGCAATCTGTGAAACTTCTTTCTGTTCTGTGCTTTCAACTAACAGAGTTGAACCTTAGATTTGATTGCGCAGTTCTGAAACACTCTTTCTGTAGAAAATACAACTGGACACTGAGGGCGCTAAGAGGCCTATAGTGGAAAAAGTAATAAGTTCAAATAAAAACTACACAGAAGATATCTGTGAAAGTTCTCTCTGTTCTGTGCATTCAACTAAGAGAGTTGAAACTTAGTTTTGATGAAGCAGTTCTGAAACACTCTTTCTGAAGAAAATGCAAGTGGACAATCATGGCGCTAAGAGGCCCATAGTAGAAAAAGGAATATCTTCAAACAAAAACTACACAGAAGCAATCAGTGAAACTTCTTTCTGTTATGTGCATTCAACTAAGAGATTTGAACCTTACTTTTGATTGAGCAGTTCTGAAACACTCTTTCTGTAGAAAATGCAAGTGGACCTTCGAAGCGCTAAGAGGCCTATAGCGGAAAAAGTAATCTCTTCAAATAAAAACAACACAGAAGCATTCTGTGAAACTTCTTTCTGTTCTGTGCATTCAACTGACAGAGCTGAACCTTAGTTTTGATTGAGCAGTTCTGAAACACTCTTTCTGTAGAAAATACAAGTGGACATTCAGGGCGCTCAGAGGCCTATAGTGGAAAAAGGAATAAGTTCAAATAAAAACTACACAGAATATATCTGTGAATCTTCTCTCTGTTCTGTGCATTCAACTAAAAGAGTTGAACCTTAGTTTTGATTGAGGAGTTCTGAAACACTCTTTCTGTAGAAAATGCAAGTGGACATTCATGGCGCTAAGAGGCCCTTAGTAGAAAAAGGAATATCTTCAAACAAAAACTACACAGAAGCAATCTGTGAAACTGCTTTCTGATCTGTGCATTCATCTAACAGAGTTGAACCTTACTTTTGATTGAGCACTTCTGAAACACTCTTTCTGTAGAAAATGCAAGTGGACCTTCGAAGCGCTATGAGGCCTTTAGCGGAAAAAGTAATCCCTTCAAATAAAAACAACCCAGAAGCATTCTGTGAAACTTCTTTCTGTTCTGTGCATTCAACTAAAGAGTTTAACCTTACTTTTGATTGAGCAGTTCTGAAACACTCTTTCTGCAGAAAATGGAATTGGACATTCAGGGCGCTAAAGGCCTATAGTGGAAAAGGAATATTTTCAAATAAAAACTGCACAGAAGAAATCTGTGAAACTTCTTACTGTTCTGTGCATTCAACTAACAGAGTTGAACCTCAGTTTTCATTGAGCAGTTCTGAAACACTCTTTCTGTAGAAAATACTAGTGGATATTCAGGGCAATAAGAGGACTATAGTGGAAAAAGGAAAAAGTTCACATAAAAACTACACAGAAGTTATCTGTGAAACTTCTCTCTGTTCTGTGCATTCAACTAACGGAGTTGAACCTTACTTTTGATTCAGAAGTTCTGAAACACTCTTTCTGTAGAAAATGCAAGTGGACATTCGGTGCGCTAAGAGGCCTATAGCGGAAAAAGTAATACCTTCAAATACAAACTACACAGAAGCATTCTGTGAAACTTCTTTCTGTTCTTTGCATTCATCTAACAGAGTTGAACCTTACTTTTGATTGAGCACTTCTGAAACACCCTTTCTATAGAAAATGCAATTGGACATTCAGGGAGCTAAGAGGCCTATAGTGGAAAAAGAATATTTTCAAATAAAAACTGCACAGAAGTAATCTGTGAAACTTCTTACTGTTCTGTGCATTCAACTAACATAGTTGAACGGTAGTTTTTATTGAGCAGTTCTGAAACACTCTTTCTGTATAAAATGCAAGTGGACATTCACGGCGCTGAGAGGCCTATAGTGGAAAAAGGAATATCTTCAAATAAAAACCACACAGAAGCAATAGGTGAAACTTCTTACTGTTCTGTGCATTCAACTAACAGAGTTGAACCTTAGTTATTATTGAGCAGTTCTGAAACACTCTTTCTGTAGAAAATGCAAGTGAACATTCAGGGCACTAAGAGGCCTATAGCGGAAAAATGAATATGTTCAAATAAAAACTACACAGAAGCAATCTGTGATACTTCTTACTGTTCAGTGCATTCAACTAACAGAGTTGAACCTTAGTTTATATTGAGCAGTTATGAAACACTCTTTCTGCAGAAAATGCAAGTGAACATTCAGGTCGCTAAGAGGCCTATAGTTGAAAAAGGTATATGTTCAAATAAAAACTACAAAGAAGCTATCTGTGAAACTTCTTACAGTTCTGTGCATTCGACTAACAGAGTTCAACCTTACTTTTGATTGAGCAGTTCTGAAACACCCTTTCTGTAGAAAATGCAAGTGGACATTCAGGGCGCTAAGAGGCCTATGGTGGAAAAAGGAATACCTTCAAATAAAAACTACACAGAAGCAATCTGTGAAACTTCTTACGGTTCTGTTCTTTAAACTAACACAGTTGAACTTTAATTTTGATTGAACAGTTCTGACACACTCTTTCTGTAGAAAATGCAAGTAGACATTCATGGCGCTAAGAGGCCCATAGTGGAAAAGGGAATATCTTCAAACAAAAACTACACAGAAGCAATCTGTGAAACTTCTTCCTGTTCTGTGCATTCAACTAACAGAGTTGAACCTTAGTTTTGATTGAGCAGTTCTGAAACACTCTTTCTGTAGAAAATACAAGTGGACATTCAGGGCGCTCAGAGGCC
The DNA here is from genome assembly GCF_006542625.1 of Nomascus leucogenys. Classification (NCBI taxonomy): domain Eukaryota; kingdom Metazoa; phylum Chordata; class Mammalia; order Primates; family Hylobatidae; genus Nomascus; species Nomascus leucogenys. The sequence goes on from NW_022096302.1 coordinate 6,525, forward strand.
TATAGTGGAAAAAGGAATAAGTTCAAATAAAAACTACACAGAAGATATCTGTGAATCTTCTCTCTGTTCTGTGCATTCAACTAACAGAGTTGAACGGTAGTTTTTATTGAGCAGTTCTGAAACACTCTTTCTGTAGAAAATGCAAGTGGACATTCAGGGCGCTGAGAGGCCTATAGTGGGAAAAGGAATATCCTCAAATAAAAACCACACAGAAGCAATCTGTGAAACTTCTTACTGTTCTGTGCATTCAACTAACAGATTTGAACCTTAGTTATTATTGAGCAGTTCTGAAACTCTCTTTCTGTAGAAAATGCAAGTGAACATTCAAGGCGCTAAGAGGCCTATAGCGGAAAAATGAAAATGTTCAAATAAAAACTACAGAGAAGCAATCTGTGAAACATCTTACTGTTCTCTGCATTCAACTAACAGAGTTGAACCTTAGTTTATATTGAGCAGTTATGAAACACTCTTTCTGCAGAAAATGCAAGTGAACATTCAGGGCGCTAAGAGGCCTATAGTTGAAAAAGGCATATGTTCAAATAAAAACTACAAAGAAACTATCTGTGAAAATTCTTACAGTTCTTTGCATTCAACTAACAGAGTTCAAACTTACTTTTGATTGAGCAGTTCTGAAACACCCTTTCTGTAGGAAATGCAAGTGGACATTCAGGGCGCTAAGAGGCCTATAGCGGAAAAAGGAATACTTTCAAATACAAACTACACAGAAGCAATCTGTGAAACTTCTTACGGTTCTGTTCTTTAAACTAACACAGTTGAACCTTAATTTTGATTGAACAGTTCTGAAACACTCTTTCTGTAGATAATGCAAGTGGACATTCATGGCGCTAAGAGGCCTATAGTGGAAAAGGGAATATCTTCAAACAAAAACTACAAAGAAGCAATCTGTGAAACTTCTTTCTGTTCTGTGCATTCAACTAACAGAGTTGAACCTGAGATTTGATAGAGCAGTTCTGAGACACTCTTTCTGTAGAAAATACAAGTGGACACTCAGGGCGCTAAGAGGCCTATAGTGGAAAAAGTAAAAGTTCAAATAAAAACTACACAGAAGATATCTGTGAAAGTTCTCTCTGTTCTGTGCATTCAACTAACAGAGTTGAAACTTAGTTTTGATGGAGCAGTTCTGAAACACTCTGTCTGTAGAAAATGCAAGTGGACATTCATGGCGCTAAGAGGCCCATAGTAGAAAAAGGAATATCTTCAAACAAAAACTACACAGAAGCAATCTGTGAAACTTCTTTCTGTTCTGTGCATTCAACTAAGAGTTTGAACCTTACTTTTGATTGAGCAGTTCTGAAACACTCTTTCTGTAGAAAATGCAAGTGGACTTTCGGAGCGCTAAGAGGCCTATAGCGGAAAAAGTAATACCTTCAAATAAAACTACACAGAAGCATTCTGTGAAACTTTTTCTGTTCTTTGCATTCATCTAACAGAGTTGAACCTTACTTTTGATTGAGCACTTCTGAAACACCCTTTCTATAGAAAATGCAATTGGACATTCAGGGTGCTAAGAGGCCTATAGTGGAAAAGGAATATTTTCAAATAAAAACTGCACAGAAGAAATCTGTGAAACTTCTTACTGTTCTGTGCATTCAACTAACATAGTTGAACGTAGTTTTTATTGAGCAGTTCTGAAACACTCTTTCTGTATAAAATGCAAGTGGACATTCACGGCGCTGAGAGGCCTATAGTGGAAAAAGGAATATCTTCAAATAGAAACCACACAGAAGCAACCTGTGAAACTTCTTACTGTTCTGTGCATTCAACTAACAGAGTTGAACCTTAGTTATTATTGAGCAGTTCTGAAACACTCTTTCTGTAGAAAATGCAAGTGAACATTCAGGGCACTAAGAGGCCTATAGCGGAAAAATGAAAATGTTCAAATAAAAACTACACAGAAGCAATCTGTGAAACTTCTTACTGTTCAGTGCATTCAACTAACAGAGTTGAACCTTAGTTTATATTGAGCAGTTATGAAACACTCTTTCTGCAGAAAATGCAAGTGAACATTCAGGGCGCTAAGAGGCCTATAGTTGAAAAAGGTATATGTTCAAATAAAAACTACAAAGAAGCTATCTGTGAAACTTCTTACAGTTCTGTGCATTCAACTAACAGAGTTCAACCTTACTTTTGATTGAGCAATTCTGAAACACCCTTTCTGTAGAAAATGCAAGTGGACATTCAGGGCGCTAAGAGGCCTATGGTGGAAAAAGGAATACCTTCAAATAAAAACTACACAGAAGCAATCTGTGAAACTTCTTACGGTTCTGTTCTTTAAACTAACACAGTTGAACTTTAATTTTGATTGAACAGTTCTGAAACACTCTTTCTGTAGAAAATGCAAGTGTACATTCATGGCGCTAAGAGGCCCATAGTGGAAAAGGGAATATCTTCAAACAAAAACTACAAAGAAGCAATCTGTGAAACTTCTTTCTCTTCTGTGCATTCAACTAACAGAGTTGAACCTTAGTTTTGATTGAGCAGTTCTGAAACACTCTTTCTGTAGAAAATACAAGTGGACATTCAGGGCGCTAAGAGGCCTATAGTGGAAAAAGTAATAGCTTCAAATAAAAACTACACAGAAGCATTCTGTAAAACTTGTTTCTGTTCTGTGCATTCAACTAACAGAGTTTAACCTTACTTTTGATTGAGCAGTTCTGAAACACTCTTTCTGTAGAAAATGCAATTGGACCTTCAGGGCGCTAAGAGGCCTATAGTGGAAAAGGAATATTTTCAAATAAAACTGCACAGAAGAAATTGTGAAACTTCTTACTGTTCTGTGCATTCAACTAACAGAGTTGAACCTCAGTTTTCATTGAGCAGATCTGAAACACTCTTTCTGTAGAAAATACAAGTGGACATTCAGGGCGCTAAGAGGACTATAGTGGAAAAGGAAAAAGTTAACATAAAAACTACACAGAAGCTATCTGTGAAACTTCTCTCTGTTCTGTGCATTTAACTAACGGAGTTGAACCTTACTTTTGATTGAGACGTTCTGAAACACTCTTTCTGTAGAAAATGCAAGTGGACATTCGGTGCGCTAAGAGGCCTATAGCGGAAAAAGTAATACCTTCAAATACAAACTACACAGAAGCATTCTGTGGAACTTCTTTCTGTTCTTTGCATTCATCTAACAGAGTGGAACCTTACTTTTGATTCAGCACTTCTGAAACACCCTTTCTATAGAAAATGCAATTGGACATTCAGGGAGCTAAGAGGCCTATAGTGGAAAAAGGAATATTTTCAAATAAAAACTGCACAGAAGAAATCTGTGAAACTTCTTACTGTTCTGTGAATTCAACTAACATAGTTGAACGGTAGTTTTTATTGAGCAGTTCTGAAACACTCTTTCTGTATAAAATGCAAGTGGACATTCACGGCGCTGAGAGTCCTATAGTGGAAAAAGGAATATCTTCAAATAAAAAAAACACAGAAGCAATAGGTGAAACTTCTTACTCTTCTGTGCATTCAACTAACAGAGTTGAACCTTAGTTATTATTGAGCAGTTCTGAAACACTCTTTCTGTAGAAAATGCAAGTGAACCTTCAGGGCACTAAGAGGCCTATAGCGGAAAAATGAATATGTTCAAATAAAAACAACACAGAAGCAATCTGTGAAACTTCTTACTGTTCAGTGCATTCAACTAACGAGTTGAACCTTAGTTTATATTGAGCAGTTATGAAACATTCTTTCTGCAGAAAATGCAAGTGAACATTCAGGGCTTAAGAGGCCTATAGTTGAAAAAGGTATATGTTCAAATAAAAACTACAAAGAAGCTATCTGTGAAACTTCTTATACTTCTGTGCATTCGACTAACAGAGTTCAACCTTACTTTTGATTGAGCAGTTCTGAAACACCCTTTCTATAGAAAATGCAAGCGGACATTCAGGGCGCTAAGAGGCCTATGGTGGAAAAAGGAATACCTTCAAATAAAAACTACACAGAAGCAATCTCTGAAACTCCTTACGGTTCTGTTCTTTAAACTAACACAGTTGAACTTTAATTTTGATTGAACAGTTCTGAAACACACTTTCTATAGAAAATGCAAGTGGACATTCATGGCGCAAAGAGGCCTATAGTGGAAAAGGGAATATCTTCAAACAAAAACTACAAAGAAGCAATCTGTGATACTTCTTTCTGTTCTTTGCATTCAACTAACAGAGTTGAACCTTAGTTTTGATTGAGCAGTTCTGAAACACTCTTTCTGTAGAAAATACAAGTGGACATTCAGGGCGCTAAGAGGCCTATAGTGGAAAAAGGAATAAGTTCAAATAAAAACTACACAGAAGATATCTGTGAATCTTCTCTCTGTTCTGTGCATTCAACTAACAGAGTTGAACCTTAGTTTTGATTGAGCAGTTCTGAAACACTCTTTCTGTAGAAAATGCAAGTGGACATTCATGGCGCTAAGAGGCCCATAGTAAAAAAGGAATATCTTCAAACAAAAACTACACAGAAGCAATCTGTGAAACTACTTTCTGTTCTGTGCATTCAACTAACAGAGTTGAACCTTACTTTTGATTGAGAAGTTCTGAAACACTCTTTCTGTAGAAAATGCAAGTGGACATTCATGGCGCTAAGAGGCCTACAGTGGAAAAATAATATTTTCAAATAAAAACTACACAGAAGAAATCTGTGAAACTTCTTACTGTTCTTGCATTCAACTAACAGAGTTGAACCTCAGTTTTGATTAGCAGTTCTGAAACACTCTTTCTGTAGAAAATACAAGTGGACATTCAGGGCGCTAAGAGGACTATAGTGGAAAAAGAAAAAGTTCACATAAAAACTACACAGAAGCTATCTGTGAAACTTCTCTCTGTTCTGTGCATTCAACAACGGAGTTGAACCTTACTTTTGATTGAGAGTTCTGAAACACTCTTTCTGTAGAAAATGCAAGTGGACCTTCGAGCGCTAAGAGGCCTATAGCGGAAAAAGTAATACCTTCAAATACAAACTACACAGAAGCATTCTGTGAAACTTCTTTCTGTTCTTTGCATTCATCTAACAGAGTTGAACCTTACTTTTGATTGAGCACTTCTGAAACACCCTTTCTATAGAAAATGCAATTGGACATTCAGGGAGCTAAGAGGCCTATAGTGGAAAAAGGAATATTTTCAAATAAAAACTGCACAGAAGCAATCTGCGAAACTTCTTATGTACTGTGCATTCAACTAACATAGTTGAACGGTAGTTTTGATTGAGCAGTTCTGAAACACGCTTTCTGAGAAAATGCAAGTGGACATTCAGGGCGCTGAGAGGCCTATAGTGGGAAAAGGAATATCTTCAAATAAAAACCACACAGAAGCAATCTGTGAAACTTCTTACTGTTCTGTGCATTCAACTAACAGAGTTGAACCTTAGTTATTATTGAGCAGTTCTGAAACACACTTTCTGTAGAAAATGCAAGTGAACATTCAGGGCGCTAAGAGGCCTATAGCGGAAAAATGAATACGTTCAAATAAAAATACACAGAAGCAATCTGTGAAACTTCTCTCTGTTGTGTGCATTCAACTAACGGAGTTGAACCTTACTTTTGATTGAGAAGTTCTGAAACACTCTTTCTGTAGAAAATGCAAGTGACTTCGGACGCTAAGAGGCATATAATTGATAAAGGCATATTTCAAATAAAAACTACAAAGAAACTATCTTGAAAATTCTTACAGTTCTGTGCATTCAACTAACAGAGTTCAAACTTACCTTTGATTGAGCAGTTCTGAAACACCCTTTCTGTAGAAAATGCAATGGACATTCAGGGCGCTAAGAGGCCTATGGTGGAAAAAGGAATACCTTCAAATAAAAACTACACAGAAGCAATTTGTAAACTTCTTACGGTTCTGTTCTTTAAACTAACACAGTTGAACCTTAATTTTGATTGAACAGTTCTGAAACACTCTTTCTGTAGAAAATGCAAGTGGACATTCATGGCGCTAAGAGGCCTATAGTGGAAAAGGGAATATCTTCAAACAAAAACTACAAAGAAGCAATCTGTGAAACTTCTTCTGTTCTGTGCATTCAACTAACAGAGTTGAACCTTAGATTTGATTGAGCAGTTCTGAAACACTCTTTCTGTAGAAAATACAAGTGGACACTCAGGGCGCTAAGAGGCCTATAGTGGAAAAAGGAATAAGTTCAAATAAAAACTACACAGAAGATATCTGTGAAAGTTCTCTCTGTTCTGTGAATTCAACTAACAGAGTTGAAACTTAGTTTTGATGGAGCAGTTCTGAAACACTCTTTCTGAAGAAAATGCAATTGTACATTCATGGCGCTAAGAGGACAATAGTAGAAAAGGGAATATCTTCAAACAAAAACTACACAGAAGCAATCTGTGAAACTTCTTTCTGTTCTGTGCATTCAACTAAGAGATTTGAACCTTACTTTTGATTGAGCAGTTCTGAAACACTCTTTCTGTAGAAAATACAAGTGGACCTTCGAAGCGCTAAGAGGCCTATAGCGGAAAAAGTAATCTCTTCAAATAAAAACAACACAGAAGCATTCTGTGAAACTTCTTTCTGTTCTGTGCATTCAACTAACAGAGTTTAACCTTACTTTTGATTGAGCACTTGTGAAACACTCTTTCTGCAGAAAATGGAATTGGACATTCAGGGCGCTAAGAGGCCTATAGTGGAAAAAGGATATTTTCAAATAAAAACTGCACAGAAGAAATCTGTGAAACTTCTTACTGTTCTGTGCATTCATCTAACAGAGTTGAACCTCAATTTTCATTGAGTAGTTCTGAAACACCCTTTCTGTAGAAAATACAATTGGACATTCAGGGCGCTAAGAGGACTATAGTGGAAAAAGGAAAAAGTTCACATAAAAACTACACAGAAGCTATCTGTGAAACTTCTCTCTGTTCTGTGCATTCAACTAACGGAGTTGAACCTTACTTTTGATTGAGAAGTTCTGAAACACTCTTTCTGTAGAAAATGCAAGTGGACCTTCGGAGCGCTAAGAGGCCTATAGCGGAAAGAGTAATACCTTCAAATACAAACTACACAGAAGCATTCTGTGAAACTTCTTTCTGTTCTTTGCATTCATCTAACAGAGTTGAACCTTGCTTTTGATTGAGCACTCCTGAAACACCCTTTCTATAGAAAATGCAATTGGACATTCAGGGAGCTAAGAGGCCTAAAGTGGAAAAAGGAATATTTTCAAATAAAAACTGCACAGAAGCAATCTGCGAAACTACTCTCTATTCTGTGCATTCAACTAACATAGTTGAACGGTAGTTTATATTGAGCAGTTCTGAATCACTGTTTCTGTAGGAAATGCAAGTGGACATTCAGGGCGCTGAGAGGCCTATAGTGGGAAAAGGAATATCTTCAAATGAAAACCACACAGAAGCAATCTGTGAAACTTCTTACTGTTCTGTGCATTCAACTAACAGAGTTGAACCTTAGTTATTATTGAGCAGTTCTGAAACACTCTTTCTGTAGAAAATGCAAGTGAACATTCAGGGCGCTAAGAGGCCTGTAGCGGAAAAATGAATATGTTCAAATAAAAACTACACAGAATCAATCTGTGAAACTTCTTACTGTTCTGTGCATTCAACGAACAGAGTTGAACCTTAGTTTATATTGAGCAGTTATGAAACACTCTTTCTGCAGAAAATGCAAGTGAACATTCAGGGTGCTAAGAGGCCTATAGTTGAAAAAGGTATATGTTCAAGTAAAAACTACAAAGAAGCTATCTGTGAAACTTCTTACAGTTCTGTGCATTCAACAGACAGAGTTCAACCTTACATTTGATTGAGCAGTTCTGAAAAACCCTTTCTGTAGAAAATGCAAGTGGACAGTCAGGGCGCTAAGAGGCCTATGGTGGAAAAAGGAACACCTTCAAATAAAAACTACACAGAAGCAATCTGTGAAACTTCTTACGGTTCTGTTCTTTAAACTAACACAGTTGAACCTTAATTTAGATTGAACAGTTCTGAAACACTCTTTCTGTAGAAAATGCAAGTGGACATTCATGGCGCTAAGAGGCCCATAGTACAAAAAGGAATATCTTCAAACAAAAACTACACAGAAGCAATCTGTGAAACTTCTTCTGTTCTGTGCATTCAACTAACAGAGTTGAACCTTACTTTTGATTGAGAAGTTCTGAAACACTGTTACTGTAGAAAATGAAGTGGACCTTCGGAGCGCTAAGAGGCCTATAGCGGAAAAAGTAATATCTTCAAATAAAAACTACACAGAAGCATTCTGTAAAACTTCTTTCTGTTCTGTGCATTCAACTAACAGAGTTTAACCTTACTTTTGATTGAGCAGTTCGAAACACTCTTTCTGTAGAAAATGCAATTGGACATTCATGGCGCTAAGAGGCCTATAGTGGAAAAGGAATATTTTCAAATAAAAACTGCACAGAAGAAATCTGTGAAACTTCTTACTGTTCTGTGCATTCAACTAACAGAGTTGAAACTTAGTTTTGATTGAGCAGTTCTGAAACACTCTTGATGTAGAAAATACAAGTGGACATTCAGGGCGCTAAGAGGACTATAGTGGAAAAAGTAAAAAGTTTACATAAAAACTACACAGAAGCAATCTGTGAAAATTCTCTCTGTTCTGTGCATTCAACTAACGGAGTTGAACCTTACTTTGATTGAGCAGTTCTGAAACTCTCTTTCTGTAGAAAATGCAAGTGGACCTTCGGAGCGCTAAGAGGCCTATAGCGCAAAATGTCATATCTTCAAGTAAAAACTACACAGAAGCATTCTGTGAAACTTCTTTCTGTTCTGTGCATTCAACTAACAGAGTTTAACCTTACTTTTGATTGAGCAGTTCTGAAACACTCTTTCTGTAGAAAATGCAATTGGACATTCAGGGCGCTAAGAGGCCTGTAGTGGAAAAAGGAAAAAGTTCAAATAAAAACTACACAGAAGATATGTGTGAAACTTCCTCTGTTCTGTGCATTCAACTAACGGAGTTGAACCTTACCTTTGATTGAGAAGTTCTGAAACACTCTTTCTGTAGAAAATGCAAGTGGACCTTCGGAGCGCTAAGAGGCCTATAGCGCATAAAGTAATACCTTCAAATACAAACTACACAGTAGCATTCTGTGAAACTTCTTTCTGTTCTTTGCATTCATCTAACAGAGTTGAACCTTACTTTTGATTGAGCACTTCTGAAACACCCTTTCTATGGAAAATGGAATTGGACATTCAGGGAGCTAAGAAGCCTATAGTGGAAAAAGGAATATTTTCAAATAAAAACCGCACAGAAGCAATCTGCGAAACTTCTTACTGTTCTGTGCATTCAACTAACATAGGTGAACGGTAGTTTTTATTGAGCAGTTCAGAACCACTCTTTCTGTAGAAAATGCAAGTGGACATTCAGGGCGCTAAGAGGCCTATAGTGGGAAAAGGAATATCTTCAAATAAAAACCACACAGAAGCAATCGGTGAAATTTCCTACTGTTCTGTGCATTCAACTAACAGAGTTGAACCTTAGTTATTATTGAGCAGTTCTGAAACACTCTTTCTGTAGAAAATGCAAGTGAACATTCAGGGCGCTAATAGGCCTATAGCGGAAAAATGAATATGTTCAAATAAAAACTACACAGAAGCAATCTGTGAAACTTCTTACTGTTCTGTGCATTCAACTAACAGAGTTGAACCTTAATTTATACTGAGCAGTTATGAAACACTCTTTCTGCAGAAAATGCAAGTGAACATTCAGGGCGCTAAGAGGCCTATCTTTGAAAAAGGCATATGTTCAAATAAAAACTACAAAGAAGCTATCTGTGAAACTTCTTACAGTTCTGTGCATTCAACTAACAGAGTTCCACCTTACTTTTGATTGAGCAGTTCTGAAACACACTTTCTGTAGAAAATGCATGTGGGCATTCAGGGCACTAAGTGGCCTATGGTGGAAAAAGGAATACCTTCAAATAAAAACTACACAGACGCAATCTGTGAAACTTCTTACGGTTCTGTTCTTTAAACTAACACAGTTGAACCTTAATTTTGATTGAACAGCTCTGAAACACTCTTTCTGTAGAAAATGCAAGTGGACATTCATGGCGCTAAGAGGCCTATAGTGGAAAAGGGAATATCTTCAAACAAAAACTACAAAGAAGCAATCTGTGAAACTTCTTTCTGTTCTGTGCATTCAACTAACAGAGTTGAATCTTTGATTTGATTGAGCAGTTCTGAAACACTCTTTCTGTAGAAAATACAAGTGGACACTCAGGGCGCTAAGAGGCCTATAGTGGAAAAAGTAATAAGTTCAAATAAAAACTACACAGAAGATATCTGTGAAAGTTCTCTCTGTTCTGTGCATTCAACTAACAGAGTTGAACTTTAGTTTTGATTGAGCAGTTCTGAAACACTCTTTCTGTGGAAAATGCAAGTGGACATTCATGGCGCTAAGAGGCCCATAGTAGAAAAAGGAATATCTTCAAAAACAAAAACTACACAGAAGCAATCTGTGAAACTTCTTTCTGTTCTGTGCATTCAACTAACAGATTTGAACCTTAGTTTTGATTGAGCAGTTCTGAAACACTCTTTCTGTAGAAAATGCAAGTGGACATTCATGGCGCTATGTGGCCCATAGTAGAAAAAGGAATATCTTAAAACAAAAACTACACAGAAGCAATCTGTGAAACTTCTTTCTGCTCTGTGCATTCAACTAACAGAGTTGAACCTTACTTTTGATTGAGCAGTTCTGAAACACTCTTTCTGTAGAAAATGCAAGTGGACCTTCCGAGCGCTAAGAGGCCTACAGCGGAAAAAGTAATATCTTCAAATTAAAACTACACAGAAGCATTCTGTGAAACTTCTTTCTGTTCTGTGCATTCAATTAACAGAGTTTAACCTTACTTTTGATTGAGCGGTTCTGAAACACTCTTTCTGTAGAAAATGCAATTGGACATTCCGGGCGCTAAGAGGCCTATAGTGGAAAAGGAATATTTTCAATTAAAAACTGCACAGAAGTTTTTCACAGAAGTGAAACTTTTTACTGTTCTGTGCATTCAACTAACAGAGTTGAACCTCAATTTTGATTGAGCAGTTCTGAAACACTCTTTCTGTAGAAAATACAAGTGGACATTCAGGGCGCTAAGAGGACTATAGTGGAAAAAGGAAAAAGTTCACATAAAAACTACACAGAAGCTATCTGTGAAACTTCTCTCTGTTCTGTGCATTCAATTAACGGAGTTGAACCTTACTTTTGATTGAGAAGTTCTGAAACACTCTTTCTGTAGAAAATGCAAGTGGACCTTCGGAGCGCTTAGAGGCCTATAGTGGAAAAAGTAATACTTTCAAATACAAACTACACAGAAGCATTCTGTGAAACTTCTTTCTGTTCTTTGCATTCGTCTAAAAGAGTTGAACCTTACTTTTGATTGAGCAATTCTGAAACACCCTTTCTATAGAAAATGCAAATGGACATTCAGGGAGCTAAGAGGCCTATAGTGGAAAAAGGAATATTTTCAAATAAAAACTGCACAGAAGCAATCTGTGAAACTTCTTACTGTTCTGTGCATTCAACTAACATAGTTGAACTGTAGTTTTTATTGAGCAGTTCTGAAACACTCTTTCTGTAGAAAATGCAAGTGGACATTCAGGGCGCTGAGAGGCCTATAGTGGGAAAAGGAATATCTTCAAATAAAAACCACACAGAAGCAATCTGTGAAACTTCTTACTGTTCTGTGCATTCAACTAACAGAGTTGAACCTTAGTTATTATTGAGCAGTTCTGAAACACTCTTTCTGTAGAAAATGCAAGTGAACATTCAGGGCGCTAAGAGGCCTATTGCGGAAAAATGAATATGTTCAAATAAAAACTACACAGAAGCAATCTGTGAAACTTCTTACTGTTCAGTGCATTCAACTAACAGAGTTGAACCTTAGTATATATTGAGCAGTTATGAAACACTCTTTCTGCAGTAAATGCAAGTGAACATTCAGGGCGCTAAGAGGCCTATATTTGAAAAAGATATATGTTCATATAAAAACTACAAAGAAGCTATCTGTGAAACTTCTTACAGTTCTGTGCAATCAACTAACAGAGTTCATCCTTACTTTTGATTGAGCAGTTCTGAAACACCCTTTCTGTAGAAAATGCAAGTGGACATTCAGGGCGCTAAGAGGCCTATGGTGGAAAAAGGAATTCCTTCAAATAAAAACTACACAGAAGCAATCTGTGAAACTTCTTATGGTTCTGTTCTTTAAACTAACACAGTTGAACCTTAATTTTGATTGAACAGTTCTGAAACACTCTTTCTGTAGAAAATGCGAGTGGACATTCATGGCGCTAAGAGGCGTATAGTGGAAAAGTGAATATCTTCACACAAAAACTACAAAGAAGCAATCTGTGAAACTTCTTTCTGTTCTGTGCATTCAACTAACAGAGTTGAACCTTAGTTTTGATTGAGCAGTTCTGAAACTCTCTTTCTGTAGTAAATACAATTGGACATTCAGGGTGCTAAGAGGCCTGTACTGGAAAAAGGAATAAGTTCAAATGAAAACTACACAGAAGATATCTGTGAAACTTCTCTCTGTTCTGTGCATTCAACTAACAGAGTTGAACCTTAGTTTTGATTGAGCAGTTCTGAAACACTCTTTCTGTAGAAAATGCAAGTGGACATTCATGGCGCTAAGAGGCCCATAGTAGAAAAAGGAATATCTTCAAACAAAAACTACACAGAAGCAATCTGTGAAACTTCTTTCTGTTCTGTGCATTCAACTAACAGAGCTGAACCTTACTTTTGATTGAGCAGTTCTGAAACACTCCTTCTGTATAAAATGCAAGTGGACCTTCGGAGCGCTAAGAGGCCTATAGCGGAAAAAGTAATATCTTCTAATAAAAACTACACAGAAGCATTCTGTGAAACTTCTTTCTGTTCTGTTTCCAAGGTGCAGGAAACTTTTGAGAATTTTAGTTCTTGCAAAAGGAAATTTGATTCCTTGTTTAGGGCCTTCCTAGCAAAACCTCTATTCTTTGGAGAAGCATCATACTCCTACAAGATTTAAGGACCATCATATTTGTCAGACTTTTTCTCTGTTTTACTGTGAGCAGTTTACAGAATATGAAGAAAAACCAAATCCGAAGGTGCACTACACGTGTTTTATCAAAAGGAACATTTTTGTTTACTTTTACGAAAATACGACAAATTTAGTTTTCTGACCTATTACCAAGTTAGACATCTTGAGTGAATTGAATCTGTTGTAATCCTGTTTGGTGTTCATCCCATGGCTCTGGAAAACTGACATTTATCTCCAATTTTTCAACTCTGCTTCTTTCCAGTACCTCATCTATACAACTATTGTAGTACTTTTCATCTGCTTCTACCACTACACTATGGCTGCATTACTTTTAACATAGTGGCCCACATGTTACCCATTTCTACCTAATATAAAGAGTAGAAATTGAATTATAATTGGGTATCCAGTTGCCTCATATTCTGGTCTTCAACTGAAATAACTCCAGCTATCTCAAAACTTCAACCCTCCCTGGAAGTATTGGACCAAATTATCCCAGATTATAGCACTCTCAGGCTAAAATTACTAATGCTTCTATAGTTTCAGAGACAGTATCAGGTTATTCAACACAACCTTCCATGCACCATCCCAGCCTCATATAATCAGAGGACACTTAGATGACTTTAATAGCCTTCAAAAGACACCCTCCTCTTTTACTTATATATATATTTATTTATCTATTTATTTAATGGAGACAGGGTCTCACTCTGTCACCCAGACTGGAGCGCAGTGGCATAATCACGGTCCACCGCAGCCTGCACCTGCTGGGCTCCGATCCTTCCACCGCAGCCTCCTGAGTGGCTGGGACCACAGGCGCCGCCACCACGTCTGCCTGGTTTTTGTATTTTTGTGGAGATGGGGTTTCACATGTTGCCCAGGCTGATCTGAGACTCCTGGGCTCAAGCGATCCACCTGCCCCGGCCTCCCAAAGTGCTGGGATTACATGAACGAGCCACTGTGCCCAGCCGGCCCCGCCCGGTTTTTAACCTTCGTACTGTTTATATAATCATCCTTCACAAAATAGAACACTTAATTCCTCGATGCTTCTCATTATTCTAATATGAAGAACTATCTTAAGAAAATAAATTCCCGGCCGGGCGCGGTGGCTCAGGCCTGTAATCCCAGCACTTTGGGAGGCCGAGGCCGGTGGATCATGAGGTCAGGAGATAGAGACCACAGTGAAACCCCGTCTCTACTAAATATACCAAAAATTAGCCGGGCGTGGTGGCGGCGCCTGTAGTCCCAGCTACTCCGGAGGCTTAGGCAGGAGAATGGCGGGAACCCGGGAGGTGGAGCTTGCAGTGAGCCGAGATCGCGCCCCTGCACTCCAGCCTGGGTGACAGAGCGAGACTCCAGCTCAGACAAAAAAATAAATAAATAAATTTCCAATA